>NC_081432.1:64914952-65214952 GCF_949786415.1 Peromyscus eremicus
TCAGACATTTGTTTGGTAGCAGAAGTTCCTCCATAATGCAGGCTTGAAAAGTCTATGCAGTTGTATTTAAAATCTGTATGTGCTATAAAAGTACATACTATATAGACATGAAATTTATGACATATTGATTAAACATACTGAATGGGTTTTAAAAACTAATTTATATAAATGATTATAATAGCCTATATTATGTTTGCTATTGAGGCATATGGTAGTAAATTTGAATTTAATTTTAAATTTACATGAATATAAAAAATTTTGTAATTTTATCCATGATGCATATGAAATGGCAATTAAAATGAGGACTATACTTTATATAGTTGAGACTGAAGTCAATCAATCTAGAAATGTAAGTTTATTTCTTAAAAACAACCAAAGAATGACTTATTTGTCAGGAATAAGGAAAAAAATGCAACTGCTTGTGAAAGTAATACTGAAAATCATCCAGTAAATGTTTGTATTATAATTTACATACTATAATCACAAATTATATAATTATAAATATGGTTTTAGGCATAAATGGACTTTGTTACTATGTATTCCATATTTTTTAAAATTTCCAATTGGTATATAATAGACATATATTCAGACAGACCCCTGTTTAAGACAGGTCCACAGTAACTCCACCTCAAGAGACTTAAACAGTTTCTAAAATGAAAACAATTTTCAAGGACAGTAAGTCTTTTCAGTAAATCAGGGCGTCTATTTGGTTAAAAGGAAGGTCCTTCTGGCCTTTGCATCTGTAGGACTCAAGCTCTGATTTTGAGACTAAGATGTTATGAAATATGTGGATGCCAAAGTAGGGGTGAGTCTTGACCTTATCTTCAATTTCATTACATGAGAGGTCATACATCCAGATAAAAAAGCAAAACAAAACAAACAAGGACCTAAGATACAATCACTAATTTGAAGTTTGCATTTTCAGTCCTTTCAGACGCACTGTCAGAGCCTTATCATCTCACCAAAAAAAAAAAAAAAAGATACTGGAAGAGAGAAAGTTGGTTTTCTTAAAGGATGTGGCCCTGGAGATCTAATACACCCCAGTAGATGGCCACCCACCAAAGAACATATGGGCAGCAACAATAGAACTCAATGGGTTAAAAGAAAAGGAATGAAGACACAAAGTAGGCATGGAATGAGGAGTGGATTTGGAAGGTGATGGAGGAAGAGGATAAGTATGATCAGAAATGTATGAAATTCTCAAAGAATTAGTAAAAGTATGTTTTGAAAGCACTTCTCCTTGGCAAACTAATCTTTCTACTAGTCTTGATTCAAAGTTGTTTTATCTTTTCATATACACTGTTCTAAAATGAACTACTTTAACTTCCTCTCCTGTATCACAGACTCTTTCTCCCTCCTGTGCCTTACTCTTTGACCTCATCATGTCAACATTTTGAAGGTCTTTCCTAAATTAAGAACAATAAACCTTCGTCTTGCACCACTAAGAAGATCTTCACAGATAGACAGTTCATTTTGCTGGTACACTTCAGCTCTTACTGCTGTATCGACCATGTAACCCTGGGCAGACAGACTTGTGCCTCATACCACTCCACCTCTCATGCACATAAGGGATTTCATGAGCCCTTTCCAGCACTTCACTTCTGATAAGAACAGATACTACACTTGATCTTAGCCAAAAGGCCGAGAAGTGATGCACTTCACTTCTGATCTGCTGTTCACTTTCTTTTCTGCTGCTTTGTCTTCATTGACTTCATATTTCCCTCCTTCATCTTAACAAGTTTCTCTTTTCTCATCACACTGCTTAATTCTACTCAACTTCTCCAAGATTCCCTTTTTATCTTCCTTTATAATCCCTGTTCAGTCTTGCACCTGTAAAACACACCTACTTATCTTTGCTTTACCAATGTGTGATACAATGCTTGGAGAATGCTAAGCAAATTATTGAACATGGTCATGCTAAGAATATTTACTAATATTAATAATACTTAGCATATATCTCTAATTGATCTCCTGGGCTTGATAGATGTATTTTTATTCAAACATTTCCTAAATATTTGTAATCAGCATGATAACTAGACAAAGTCATCCTGCACACTCTACCCCTGTATCTAAAAAACAACCTAAGGGATAATAGAACCAATCAGCCATCCAAGCTTAATACTTTCATTTCCCTCTAGATCTTCTCATATGCAACCAATTGCTAGATTTGGTCAATCTATCTCCTAAGTGGGTTACTTATTCTTCTTTCTTATCTCTGATATAACTTAATTCAGTTCTTCAATTTAATTCCTCCCTGCCCCTGACGTATATATAATTCCTTAACTAGTGCTTGGCTCTTCAACTCTTTCTCTAATTCTAATATGTAAAAGTGATCACATCGCTCCCTGGCTTATTGCCTTAAAAGTCAGAAAGTCTGCCATCACAACTTGAGGCTCTTCTGTGCCATCAGTCTTCCAATTTTCCTTTTTCCTTCTAAAGAAAATAATTTAAAAAGCTCAAACACAACATAATGAATAAGGCTCTTCAATATACAATCTCAAGTCTCAGTATTTTTTAGCATAAAAAACTAATTACTTGCTTGTAGTGGTTTGGGGGCTCCTGCAGTAGTATTTCTATCTGAATTTTACTTTCTAGAGTCCTTCTTTCAACATTCTTCACATGCCCAGCCTGTATATTCTCTGAAAAGTCTCCATAGAATTCCTTAAATTTACCTCCCAGGTGTTCTAGGAATTATGAGATCTACTGTCATTCCTTCATTCCTCTGTCATATTATTCTTTGCACTGGATATTTTTCATTTTCATTTTTCTTTTTTTTTCTTTGACTGCCAACATATTTCATATAAATCTCTCTCTCTTAAAGGAAATAATCCTATCTTGACTTCTTTGATCCAACACCTTGTTTTGCCACAAAAGTAAGCAAAAACTGCTCAGTAGGAAAGTTATGAAAGGGAATAAATATCTTTAGTATCTCAAGTTCTGTATTATTTTATAAAACAGCTATAACTGATACTTGCTGCTTCTCACCTTTATTCCCAAAGCAAACTATCTTTCTTGTACATTTCTAGAAACCCATCCTAAAATACACTGCATGTGTTCATGTACAAATAAGACCTATCAACTAACACTCAGTGACTAGAAAGTCTATCATTTCACTCAGTCTATGTAGCATTTTTGGTCTACTAATTCTACTATCTCCAAAGCAACTTTGGGCAAGCTTCATGTTTTACCCCAACCCAGGAATCTGAATCTTTCTTGGCACTGTACCCTTCCGTACAGTTGCTACTGTCACCTATAGGACGCACTGTACACTCTTCAAGATGCTCCCACTCCCAATGAGTTGTTCTTCTCTCCATTCTACTTTGTTAAGTAGCACTCCTGTCAACCATGGTACCCAAACTTTTCCAATAAAGCTGGTACAGTACTCTGCAAAACAGCCATTATTTTATACACTGGCAAAGGAAAAGAACATCTTTCTTCTAGCATCTCAGAAAATACCAAGGCCATGCTATTCAGTGGTTCTCAACCTTCTTAATGCTGCAGCCCTTTAATATAGTTCCTCATGTTGTGGCAACCCCCACCTCCCGACCATAACATTATTTTCATTGCTACTTCATAACTGCAATTTTGCTAGTTATAAATCATAATGTATTGCTGCCTTGAGGATCAGCCTCCAGGCAGCACAGGGCTCCAAGGGAAAATCCACAGCACTGGCATGTACTGGACTTTTCTATCTGAGGGGGTCAGGAAAAAGGCATTCACATATTCTCTTGATCATTCCCTTCTTTATTCATCAGCCTCTTCTGATGGACTGACTGGGCTGGAATTGGCTGACATGGGATTGGCTGGCATTGGGCAGCAAACAGCTGTACACAAATGTATTTATAGATTATTACATAAAGTATTTCCTCATACAAAGGTCCCTAACCTTAATTTACATGTCTTGCTGAAGGGTAGCTTCACATGCCTCCAAGGCCCTAGCCTTTCACTATGCATTGTATGCAATACACAATAATACAAGAGCCCCAAATGTGCCTGAGGTGTCTTGTGATCAAAGTCATGGGATGGCCACAAGGCCCCCTCAGCAAAACAATCATTGTTTTCCACAAGGATTCTTCAAGGTCAAGGTACTTCTAAAAAACATCTGTTCATTCTAATCTCTATCCCATACAATGATTTTGCTAAATTCCTACAGAATACAGGTAACATGTTTTTCATCTTCCTTACATTATTAAAAACAAAGCCATCTCAATATCCCATATACATTTACACCTACATAACTTACTGCAGATCAACAGAGCATGAGCAGACTGAAAGCATCTTTTCATAGCCAACTCCCTTGCTGGCAGACCACATGCCAAGGCTACCAAGAAAGAATTCTACTGTCTATCTTGAAAGTTAATCTTACCAGGAATCCTATAGGAATCACAAACCTAGACTTTTGTACATAAAAGACAGTCATTCCGCTGTACTTTAGATTCTTAGGGTGTATACCCATTATCAATAGCCTCTTATATCAGGAGATTGAGGGCAGGAATGGGTACTGAAGCAGGAATCTTAAAAGTTCTTATTAATAAAATCAAACCTGAGCCAGGTATTGGGGTGAACTGGAAGATCAGAGAACCAGAACAAGGCACAGCTACCTCACCTCGCCAGATCCTCAGCTGGTCTTGTTTCCTCAGACTGGAGGCCTCCGAGTCCTCATCCAGAATAGGTCTCAGCTGAACTGCTGCTCAAAAGCCTGAAAGCTTAACCAGCCAAATGATTCTAGTTTCTGGTCCTCACCCCTTATATATCTTTCTGCTTTCTGCCTCACTCCCTGGGATTAAAGGCTCGCTTTCTGGATTAAAGGTGTGTGAGTCACCATGCTTGGCTGTATCCTTGAACAGATGGATTTCTGCCTCTGGAATGCTAGGATTAAAGGCGTGTGCTACCACTGCCTATCCTCTATGTTTAATATTGTGGCTGTTCTGTCTCTGACCCCAGATAAGTTTATTAGGGTGCACAATATTTCAGGGAACACAATACCACCTCAGGGTACAAGGAGTTAATCATCACCTTTGATCAACAACCAACCTTTACAGTTGGACACTTTGTAATTTAAACCTTGGCTATGTGTCCTTATGGACACTAGGTTCTTTTCTGTGTTTTTTTTTTTTTTTTTCATCTTAAAGTGTTGTGCCCAGATTGTGACCCCCAGAGAGACCACCAAAGACAGGCATGCCGGAATGCAAAAGCAAGGTTTAATTCTGGATATCCAAAAGCAATACAAGCCTAGGCAGGGACTTCGTCCAATACATACAACGCAGTGGAGGCTGAAGGAAGTGCCCGCCTGTCTGCAAGCTCAGTTTTTAAAGGGAAAAATCACAAGGTTACATCATTTAGGGGTGCTAGTATGGGTACAACTCTGACTGGCTCGCTTCTAGGGGCTTTCTAGAAATCATGGCTTAATCTTACTTCTAAGGGAGCGGTTGCCCACCACCATTTCTCATTGGCTGCCCTCAGGTGGGGACATTTCTGTGGTCAGTTACCCTGGAAACCCAGGAGAGGACATTCCATAGTCCAGTAGTCATTACCTCATGACTACCTTGTGACTCTGTACTTTTACACTTCCTGGTTTCTGGAATCTGGACTGACTTGTTTCAGTAACTATTGGCCTATTCCTAGAAGGAGAAATCTTAGGCCTTAGTTTTTGGGTGAAAGAAAGCATTTTGGTCTTATTTCTAAGATGGCTCATTTTGGTCTCACAAAGTTATTGTCAAAACATCTGATCTAACCTGAAGTTATTACAAGGCTTTGTTTCATCCAAATGATGCACATTGAGACCTTTACCTTCTTAGTATTAAGAGAATTAAGGCTAGCCTGGCTTCCAGGGAATTCAATTGTTCTCCTAATCATTAACCTGAGTTGTAATCTAAAGCAGCTCCTAAGGTGGAATTCATAGATCTTGAGCTGTGAAACATATCCTTGTATATATTTTTATTCATCAAATCACTGTATAAGCTAACATTATTATCAATTAGACTGTACAGCTTAGGGAGGAAATCATCTTCATAATAATTTGCAGGTAAAACGGCCCAGTAGAATGGGAAGTTTCCAAGAGATAAATGCATTACCTTACAGGCAGTGGGGAATTTCCCCACACCCAATTCAACCAAGCCAAGTATCAGGGAAAGACAGCAACAACAGGTTATGCAAAGGCACAATAGAAGGCATGGGGTGGGAGGTCTTTGGGTCCTTTCCTACACAAGAATTATCCACCAGGGGGTTGCCTCCTGGTGGGCCAACACTCTGAACCTCAATCATCACCTGCTGCTCCCCTGCCATGGCTACCATCAGTAATGTAAATCTCTGTGCTTTTCAATGGCCTTAGGTGACCCTTGTAAAAGGATCCTTTCACCCCCAAAGGGGTTGTGATGCACATGCTGAGAACCATTGTTTTAGAGTAAAACCTCTAATTCTCTTGTTGTGATTTTACTTTTCTTGTACTCAGCCAATCATCTTTCTATTTCCATAGGCTTCTGACAAATGCCCAGAGTAGTAGTTCTGACAAAGCAGAACACAAGCTGAATTCATTTAACTTTACTAACAACAGACTATCATCAGTTGCTATGGCTTGACAGTGTCCCCCAAACTTAATGAGCCTAAAACTGAGCCCAAAGTGGTGCTGTTGATACACTGGAACCTTTAAGAGGTTGACATCATGTTAAATAACTAGGTCATAATAGCACTACTATGAAAAGATTAATGTATGAATCACAGAATCACAGAGTTCTCATAGAGTAGGTTGTTAGACAGCAAGGATAGCCTAGGTCTCAAGCCAGTCCTCAGCCATGCTGAAGAGTTTTCACCCTTCTGTCTGGAACTATCTGTTCTTACAAATATAAATGGAAAAGATGGCTGAAAGGGCAGCAGGCAAACACTGTAGGGCAGAGGACAATCGGTGATGGTATTACACATTTGTTCTTTATGTCATGAAAACATAATAAAGAATAAGAACTTTCCTTTTAGTTTTGTGCTCATTTTAGTATCTTTAGTTAGAAATATGTACCAACATAACCTAATCATACATAAGGCAAAGAATGGAATGGTTAAAAAAAATAATGCAAATTCTCTAAAACTAAAGCATTGTACACAAAATGTACAATGAGTACCTGCATCCCTGACACTCTAATTTCATCCAAACATTTAGATATATATAGAGAGAAATGAGAACCCTAGTTTTCAAAGCAGGCTGAATGAGAAAATGCTTTTGGTTAATGTAATTCCATCAAGCCCTTGATGCCAGAAATTTTCACTCCAGGTATCCAGCAAAACCCAGGGTGCTCAGTTACGAAAACCAGATCTTTATTTTTGCATATTGGTTTTGATACTTTTAGTCATTTGTTCAACTGTAATTTCCTGAAGTTTTAAAACTCTAGTCTCCTAGAATCTGTATTATGATGAACAAAAATGAAATATATATGCTTAAAATTATACTATTTTAAATTGGTTTCTATCAGAAAAATCAACTTAAAATTAATATGATAAAAATGAAGAATAGAAAGGGCAAAGGCTTTAAATGCATAAAAGAAATAAGAATGGACAAGAGGTGAATGGTAAGATGTGGAGTACAGTTATTTTTTTAAGTTTTAATTTAAAAAATTTATTTAGAAATAATTATATGTAATTCTGCTATAAGTATAATTCAAAAATTTAGCACACCATATCATTCTAGAATGTGAATAGTGGCATATTTGAAACAAGTAATGATTTTAAAAACTAAACAAAAATCAGGGCTACAGAGCTAGCACAAGAGTCAAGAGTTATACTGCTCTTACAGAAGACAAAGGTTAATTTCCAGCACCTAAACTGGACAACTCATATCTGATCCAAGGATCTGATGCTGTTCTCTGGCTTCTACAGGCACCTGCAAATACTCATACTCAGATACTCACCTATATACACGTAATTATAAAAAAAAATTGTTTTAAACTACTTTTATTGCTTTTATTCAATTTGTGGATAACCTAATGCCGGTGATCCTTGAGCCAATAATAAAAATTCCTAAATCAAAATGAGTAAAGATGAACATATTTTTAAAAATTCAGGTACTTTTTAAAAACTGTTTCTATTCATTCTGTTCTATTATCTATAAAGTCTACAAATCCACAATACAAAGTGTTATGGTTGACATTTTAACAAAAATACTAGTTCATGCAAGACAAATCTTATCTCCATTTATAGTATCTATTTTTAATAGTTACTTATCAATTTACTAAAGAATGCTCAGAGAAGCATTCTAGATACTTTATTTGTTGGATTATGTAGGACTACTTCCAATAGAATATCATATATTTTAATGATCGGGTTCTGATGTTTTTAATACCTCACTATGTTAGGTGGGAGTTGGAAGGACAGGGTCTAACTCTGTAGCCTACGTAGTCTCAAACTCACAACACTCCTCCCCCACCTTCTCCAAAGGTAATATTATAGGTATGTTTCACCATGCATAGCTACACTGCAGTTTCTCCTCCCTCCACTCCCCCCAGTTCCTCCCCTCTTCCAACCTCCCCTCTCCCCCAGGTCCACTCCTCCTTTTCCCTTAAAAAAAAGAAAGAAAGAAAAAAGGGAAAAAAAAAAAAAGATCAGGTTCCCCAGGGATATCTACCTAATATGGGCTAACAAGACACAATAAAACTGGGCACAAATCTTTATACCAAGGCTGGACAAGGTAACCCAGTAGGAGTAAAAGGATCTCAAGAGCAGGCAGAAGAGTCAGAGACATCCCCTACTCCCATTGTCAGAAGTCCCAAAAGAATACCAAGCTACATAACCATAACATATATTCAGAGGACCTAAGAAAATGTATTACTCAGCTGTGAAAAACAATGACATCATGATATGGGCAGGCAAATCAATGGAGTATTACTCAGCTGTGAAAAACAATGACATCATGATATGGGCAGGTAAATCAATGGAACTAGAAAAGATCGTTAGGTAACCCAAACCTATAAAGACAAACATGGTATGTACTCACAAATATGTGGATATTAGTTGTTATGTAAAGGATAATCATGCTATAATTCACAGACCCAGAGAGGCTAAGTAACAAGGAAAGCTCTACAGGTGATGCATGGATCTCCCTCGAAAAAAGAAATAGAATAGATTTTGGGGATGGAACAGTAGGGATCAGACTGGGGGGTGGAGGGAGAGAGTACTAGAGGTGGAAGGAAAGATGACTAGAACTTGGGGGGGGATGTAGAAACCTAGTGCAGTGGAAACTCCCTGGAATCTAAGAAACTGAACCCTAGTCTCCTAGTAATGGGGGATACTGACCCCAAACTGGCCATCTTCTATAAGCAAGCAAGGCTCCTAGCAGTGAGACTTGGACATCAACCCAGCCACAAAACCTTCGACCTACAATCTGTCCTGCCTGCAAGATATGCTGGGGTATAGGTAGCCCAGAAATTGTGGGAGTAGCCAATCAATGACTGATCCAACTTGAAACCTATACCACAAGAGGGAGCCCATGCCTGACACTGACTGGATAGCCAGGAACCAGAGGCAGGACAGGCCAGAGACCCAGGATAGAACCAAACATGACTTGGGGGATGGGGGGACGGGGGGACGGAGGCGGGGGGGGGGGGGGAGGTCACTGAAATGATTCCTAATGATATTCGGCTATGCTCATAGATCATTGCTTAGCCCAATTGCCATCAGAGGAGCATCATCAAGCAACCAACGGGAGCTGATTCAGAGACCCACAGCCAAATACTCAACGAAGCCAGGGGAACCCAGCAGAAGAAGGGGAGAAAGGACTGTAGGAGTCAGAGGGGTCAAGGATACCATGAGAACATGGCATGTTCACAGGATCAACTAAGCAGATCTCATAGGGGTTCACAGAGACTGAAGTGACAGAGACCCTGTGTGGGTCTGAGCCAGGTTATCTGCATATACACATACATTTCTTAAGTACTAGAAAATTTCAATCTTTGATTTTTTTTCATTAACGTATATGCAGACATAGTGCCCACTTCAAAAAAAAAATCATCAAAATACAATTCATCTTACATTTAAGCACTTTAAGGACAGTGGTATTATTCTGCTCAATGAACTGCTTCAAGAGATAAAATTAAAAACATAACTAGCTATTTTAATATATACATGCAGGTATAGCCACACAAACATTGTAAATATATGAACTTTCTTCAATGCATCTTCAGCTTAAACTTTTATCCCCAATTTGTTTGTATCACAATTTTCTTAAAAAAAAAAAAAGGGATGGAATTTCATCTTTTCATTATAAAAATGATATAAAATAAATACTTTGACCTCAAGCCCTAGGTGTTTAATGTCTTAGACCAAAGCACTGCAATTAATATGAAATTCTAAATCTAGAAAATACTGCCACATAAACAGTATAACAGCCAAGTACTGTCTAAAAAGCCATATGTTTTTTCCCATTGTTCAAAAAAAGGAGATGACTTCCCGTCACTTATGTTTCTGATTAGCAAGGTGATTTATGCCACAATCACTAAAAATGCCAGCAAGTGAATGAGAAAATGCATAGTGACTGCACCAGATGTGCACAGTAAACAGGAATCCCATTGTAATCTCCGGTACTTAGTTTATATGAAGGTAATGTAGGAAACACTCTTGGATATGGCAAAGTCACTCTTTTTTTACATTTGACTATAAATGATATGAAATAAATTGTGTGTTTTATACTTTATGGCATGCATACATTGATAAATTAGGTAGCGTTTTGTATCCTGACTTATCTACAAGACAAACCTGGCTAAGATCATGGGGATTAATTGCTTCAGAAGTGTGAAATGCCGCTTTTCCATTCTTTTCTGCACACTCAGTGAAGAAACAATGATTAATCACTGTTTAACTATTCTCTTGAGGATCTACAAGATTGCCAAAGCAGGACTTATCCTCATAAATCCAAAAAATACAGGTTTAGATTTGTAGCCAACAACCAAAAGGACTTGAACCTGAACTCATTTGTTATCAGATTAAAATAGTATCAAGGTTTTAAAATTTACTTGTATACAATATTCTTTAATCAGTTACTTCAATGGGAGGTTAACAGGATATAAGGAAAACTTGTGCGCTGTAAAACAGTAGTAACAAGCATACTTTTCAGACTTGTAAAATCTCACTGGACTAATGTCAAATAATGTAGGATTGAACTAAGACTGATAAGCTCCTTTAGCTATGTAATTCCAATGCACTACTTATGAAAACTACAATATCTGCACACAAAACTTATACAAAATGGCTATTTGTTTTGAGAAATTGTATTCTACATTGCTTGTAAATAGTATCTAGGCAAAACTATTTAGTACTGTTTACATACACACATGCATGTATACATATGCTATGATGACATATTTACATGTATATATACAGTGTGTACACATAAACTGTGTGTGATACTGGGGACTAAATCCTTGGACATGTAAAGCAAATTTTCTCCCACTGATGTGTACCTAAGTTCCTGATTTAAATGTTATTTCTGACCATGTGAAACTTTCAACCTTTCAGTTAGATACTATGAACGGTCCAAAAATAGGTGATATTTTGAAGAGAAGTACATAAGAGGTTTTACCATATTAAAATAATTTACTGTTCAAATATGTTTGGTCAATGTTCACTAATATCAAAATAAATAATAACTCTTAACATAGGAAATTATCTTTGCTATCATCAATGACATTTATACACATATTTTTTGATAATTAAAACTGTATTATTTCAACAATTAGTGTAATGGATAGTAGCTGCATGTCAGTCATTACAAATGAAAGATTATGACAATTTTCATTTTAATGAGTCAACTCTTGACTGGCTACAAAGGATTCTTAAAATAAGAAAAAATATTTCAATGTTTCAGATTTCAATTTAAAATAGAAATACCTAGTGGACTTACTTAACTTAAACACATGTGAAAAAGAAACCCACTTCTAGTCGTAAAGGGCTGGTTTTCTGTGGCCTCCTGCTGCTCCTTTCAGGTCTACAGACATCTTAGAAGACTGCTAAGGGGCAAGTCTAGGATGAACTGGGATCACTCACTACTTGTCATAACCCTTGTCAAAGGGAGCGGGAAAGAAAGTGAAATAGATCTTGCTAGTTCCTTCATCTCATTTCCACTTCAGATTGGCTGTTTCCGTACAATCACAACAGCGAGGGTTCCATCAAGTACACACACAACAAAAACTTGTAAAATTTTTCAATGAATTTGGCAAAAAGAAAATAGTTCTTTTTGCATTATCTAATAAAAGTAAAAATGGACATATTAAGAAGTAAATATTCAAGTATGAGAGTAGTTACCATAAACAGTTTGGTTGTTAACACTTGTGAATCAAGCGGAATAAATTCATTCACATTGGTTTTACCCTCAAAGATGGCATTTTAAAGTCTACAAATAAGCAGATTATCACAGTTTTTTACTTCGCAAACATCTCTCTATTAAGATATTTCACTTGGGTGAAAAGACAGAGTTGTCCTTAGGTGTAACTCAGAATACACCACTAGCATAAAGTCCTATACAGATAACAACAGGATAAGTGGACAGAGGTTCAAGTATAAATACAGCTCGCAGGGAAGGTAACAAAGAAAAGAGTTGGTATATTTTTCCATTGAGGTTTTTACTTTCCCAAACAATTTTGTGCTTTTAAGGGAAAGGTCTCTGTAAATTGTTTATTTTTAAGTTATTAGCCTAAAAACAAAAATCAGACCCCAGATGACCATGACATAATGTAAGTACATCCCAAAAGAAAATGAGAATTTTTATTCCTACTTAAAGAAGAATGGAATGAACTGGAACATGCCTTTAAAGTAAATCAAGATATGATAGCATGTCTAATACACCTTATTTCTAATTATTGTTATGTACCAAGTACTTCCAAGAACCAAGCACTAAGAAACTCCTGGTGCCGTGTTTCTCCCACTGTTATGGTCTCTATGACTATGGAAAACTGTTAGCCAAGGAAAAAAAGTTTTCTTTTGTAAGTTGCTTTTGGTCATATTATTTTATCACAGCAACAAAAAATAATCCAAGTATATTCCAAAGTACACTCCAAGTCCTTAATAGAAAAATAATTTGAATCTTTGTTTCAGTTTCCCTTATACTTGTAGGAATTGGCTAGTAATTGAAAATTTATATCTTACTATGGGTTATTATAGGGGCGGGGGGGAGGTGTGCGCAAATGAACTTCAATCCTTTTTTTCTTTTTGCAGAGGTACTAGGAATCTATCCCAAGGTAAACACTATGTTTTATCTAAGCTATATCTTCAGATCCTGAGATATTGTCAACTCTAAATTTATGCTAACTTCTTATGAATGTCCAAAAGATAAAACATTATATAAAAACCTTATGAATATAAAAAGCATAACCAGGAAAGTATTTCTAAAGCCTTGCTATATACATTCTCTTGCAAACTATCACATGAATTTAAGCTTCTTGAAAGTGGACTCTTGTCACAGACTCAAGCATACATATATTTAGTGTCCTCCAAAACTCCCTAACTCTGAAAAAGAAAGCACTGCATCCTTACTAACAGCTAAAGGGAAAAACCATTTCTAGCACAAGTTACTATTGTTTACCCTTTGGTGTGAAAATGCCTGCAGTAGAAGAAGAAGCCAGGAGGCCATCCATGAGGCAAACTCTCTGCTCTGTGGAGAAATATCTCAAAGAAGCACTCCAGCATGACTCAGCTAAATGAGAAGGGGGTTAAAAACAGGAAAGGGAAAAGAAGAATCTGGTGATAGAATGTAGGAAGTAGAAGGAGGCCATGAACCTTTGAGTAACTGTGTTGATGGGCAACTTTATTCCCAAGGGACCCCACAAGGGAACCCTAATTTTTGCAGAAGCATACAAATACATCCAGAAGTTTCATGGACCACAATACTATACTGAGAACATTAAGAATATTCACCTGTTAAATGTTGAGCAAATTTGTGCTCATATTCTAGGAGAACTTTCACTGGACTACAGAAGTGTTTGAAGACAACTTTAGCTTATTTCAAAGTTGTTCACCAAACACAGCCTTTATTGACAAATAGGAATTGAAGAGGAATCAAAAACTGAGAGACTAGCTGATTTCTACCTGAACTAAGTTACTGGAAAAAAGGCTACATAGAATAATTAATACAAAAGTTTCTAGTGTTGTTACTTTAGTAGTAATGCTAAATCAAACAACAATTGCAAGACAGACTGAAATAACTGATGCCAATATTCCAGGTTCTTAGAAAGAAGCCTCAGCCTACTCGTTAACTGCTGTTTCATCACCCTTTTAACTCCCAGAAGACATTGTAAACTGGCAAGTATACTATATTATAACCCAGAAAAAGAGCTGAGAACCAAAAAGATCTTGCTCATGAAAACAAATCACTGTTACCACTTCATTTAATTTTTCACTAAAATGAGATAAAGGTTGAAATGACAGAAAACTGTGGAAATCATAATGCACAGTAAAATATTACCACATTTTTAAAAGCATATAATTCATTAAATGGTGATCTAACTTTGGAAAAACAAAATTCCATTCGAAGTATATTTCTGAAACTAACAAAAAGTGAAGTTTAGAATATGGATGTATCAAGATAATTTAATAATATTTATAAATTAAAAATTAATTCCCATATTCTTTTCCTAAAGAAAAAAGTATTTTCTTTAATAATACACTTCAAAAACATACTCAACACAGATTTTTCTACATAAACCCACAAATAATTACACTAAAGTTCTTGAGGATAACCAAGTTAACTAGAGAACTCTGTAAAAAATAACTATAAAAAATATTAGGCAGTGTTTTGTGTTTTCTTTTTGAGATTATAATTTAATTACAATATTTCTTTCTGCCCTTTCCTCCCTCCAAACACACCCATACATCCTTCCCCACTCTCCTTCACAATCATGGCCTCTTTTTCCTTCACTAATTGGTATTTACACATTACTCCTTACTATTCAACAACCTGTTGCATTATTGGTGACTCATCATATGTATAAAAAGGAACAGTGCAGTGATGAAATATAAAGTATAAATCAACAACATAGATATAAAAACTGTAACAAATCTAGCTTAAAATTACTGTGGTTCAAGAACTTACTGTTTCAAACACAGTACAGCATGATATGATCACTAAACTAAATAACAAAAGTCATACCCTTTTGGAAAAAAAGATATTCAGAAATCATTTTATGTAGAGTTAGATTTATTTTATTGAAAATAATTCATGGTTTGTGTATTTTTGGCAGTGACTTATATTCTGATGCAGTATATCCTTATTTTACCTTTTAGGTCATATCCAAAAAACTATAAACAATACTTTGCTAAATTATTCTGTGCATATGGAGAATATATAAGTATTGTCAAGCAGTTTCTTGGACAATAAAATATACACACCATATTTTTCTATGGTTAAACTAAAAATTGCTAACACTAAAATAAATGTCTCTTCTTCATCTTGGTCATGTGAAAATACAGACCACTTTATTGTACAGATGACTTTTAAAAGTGAAAAATATTTATCTTTCAACTACAAAATATTTGTATTTGAGGACTCCATACTTAAATAATACTTTATATATAGTCATACTACAGTGATGTCACTACTTGAAGAATGACAGCTATTTCTTTAAGAAACTTGAATGTAGTCAAATTTTAAAAAAAGTAACAACAGTTAGTATCCCAAGTAATTTTAATTTATATTTTTAAATATACACTTTAGATGCATTTAAATTTCAATCTGATTTTCAATTTCTTACACTGCAAGGGTCATTAATTAACTATGCTATGACAAGGTATATTTAGTACAAGAAGAAACTGATATGCCATTAGTGAAAACAAGAAAGAAGAAAAGGGGCACAATATAGGCAAAGTTGTTAAACCCAGAAGACCATCCCTAGAGCAAGGCTGCACAAAACAACTGGCTTCCTCAGCAGTCCACATACAGAATTCTTTACCACCATTTCAAAGCAGGGGGTGCCAATTCTTTTTCTGGTTATTTTCACGGGAATTGCATAAATATTGGGAAATCTAGAAATAGAAAATAGATATACACATGCAAATATAAAAATATTGTCAGTGTATAAGTTACTGCTATCCTGGGAATCAAAAAATTTATGTAACATCTGGTTTCATATTTTTATAATTTTTCCTAATTAAAATGCATATTTAATGCCTAAGGGCGCTCTCTCTCTCTCTCTCTCTCTCTCTCTCTCTCTCTCTCTTTCTCCCTCCCTCCCTCCCTCCCTCCCTCTCTCTCTCCCTCCCTCCCTGACTATGCATCTTGTTGTTTTTTAATGCATCTTGTTGTTTTTTAATTTCAAAAGTGTGTGTTCCTAGGGAAAAGTCTAGATAGGCAAAAATCCAAAATTTTATTGAATACAATTTTAAAATGCAAACAAAAGAAGTAAATAACTTTGTAAAATAAAACTGAAGTCCTAGGAGTTTTCACATATGTGCTTGCAATGGTCAGATATTAAGTAAGGCCTCAATATAGTTTAAAAAATCATGAAATCATATTTCTAATACTATTTGACTCCTTTTGACCTCTTCCTAACTTCCAAATTAACTGAAAAGCAAAGCCATTCTCTCCTTTCCTAGCCTAGCTGGGGTCTTTCAGCTCATGTACTAGCCCAGCCTAGTGAGTCTCACAGATGACATCTACAATCCCAGGCAAAGCTGGCTTCGCAAAGTTTATCCAACAACCCAGCCAGGTGACTGTACCAGATCTCTGCCAGACCATTCCATTCACACTCCAATGTCTAACAGAAGCTGTAACATCCTGCACAAAATCACAACCTGATGAGTAACACAGATTAACGCCTGCATATGATGACCTCAGCTTGTTCAACTGTCCAGGCAGATCCAACCATGAGTCACTTTCTTGAAAACAAATAAATTGGAATTTTTGTCTCTCCAAGCAAAAATCAAAATCATGTATCTGAAAGACTGACCTACCAACTTTTCACACCTTACTTGACACAAAATCAATTAAAGAAGTCTACATGCCCACTGTAACATCATAACATCATAAAACCAAACTATATGAAATATCAAAACAATATGTGTCCCACCATGAAAACATACTAGTCCCAAAAAATACTGTCCAATGAGAATTGTTTAAATGAGTCCCAGGACACAGAATTTAAATAACAACTGCAAACATAAAGAATTCAAGGAATTCAAAAGGACACAAACAAATGCCTTAAAATGAATTTAAAGATGATAGGTACAAATCTCTGGGTAAAGTCCAAGACAACACAAACATTCACCTGAATAAAATGAAGATAATTCAGATTTTAAAAACTGAATTCCATATAGAGACAGAAATACAAGAGAAAACTCAAGTTGAAATGAAGATGGACTTGAAAAACTCAATCCAATTAGAAAACTCAGGGGGAAAAGTCTTTCCAATAGAATGGATTGAGAAAATGGATACCAGGACTTAAATGGAAAGAAAAATTGGACCACTTGGTCAAAGAATATGAAAAAGTAAAAACACATACAAACACAATATGCCAGAAATTAGAACACCATGAAAAGATCAAATCTAAAATATTGAGAAGAGGGTAGAACACACCACATCTTTCAATAATAACTTTAAATATCAATGGCCTGATTTGTAGCTGGAGTTTTCTCCAGTCCCACCTGGGCCCGCAGCCACTCAGACCCAAATAAACACACAGAAGCTTATATTAATTATGAACTGTATGGCCTAATGGCTCAGGCTTCTTGCTAGCTAGATCTTACAGCTTAAATTAACCCATTTCTATAAATCTATACCTTGCCACGTGGCTCGTAGCTTACCGATATCTTTACATCTTGCTTCCTCTGTGTCTGGCTGGTGACTCCTGACTCAGCCTTCCTGTTCCCTGAATTCTCCTCTCTCTTTGTTCCACCTATACTTCCTGCCTGGCTACTGGCCAATCAGCATTTTATTTATTAACCAATCAGAGCAACACATTGACAGCATACAGAGCGATATCCACAGCCTGAATTCCCTAGTCAAAATATAAGTAGTAGTTTAACAGATTAATAAACTCCAGTTTTTTGTTTTCTATAAAAACCTCAATTTTAAGAAAAGGAAACACTTCTCAATGAAAGGATAAGAAAAGGTATTCCAAATAAATGGAACCAGGAAGCAACTGTCACTATCTTAATATATGACAAAACATATTGCAACCTAAAATCAATCAAAAAAGATAAAGAAGGATACTTCATTCTGACCTGGGGGAAAACTAGCCAAAAAGACATTATAATCTTAAACATATATGTACCAAATAAGGGTGCAGATGACTGGACTTCAAGAAAAAAATTAACCCCAACTCAAATATTCAGTATTTCAATACCCAGTGTTCTGCAATAGACAGGTCATCTGGTAAAAACTAAATAGAGAAACATCAGAATTAAGTAACATCATACATATTAGAATATCATAATCAGATGACAAATAATATACACTGTACTCATCACTTCATGGAAGTGTCTATAAAATAGACCATATACTGGGAGACAAAACAAATCTGACCAAATACAAGATTACTGACATGGCTCAATATATCCATCTTACTTAAAAACAAAATTTAAAATCAACAGGAAAAAAAAAAACTACAGTAATCACATTAACTCATAGATATTGAACAACCTATTACTGAATGATAAATAGATCAAAGAAAAGCAAGAAAGAAAAAAAATTCCAAAATTAAATAAAATTTAAAATATAATGTGACAAAACTGAGAAACATTGGAAGCAGTCCTGTGAGGGAAATCTATAGCTCTAAGTTCCTTCATTAAAATTTAAAAAATTAAAAAGAGCATGAATAAGTGACTTATGATGCAACTCAAGAATTTGGCAACAAAGAAGCCAAAGTCAAATCCAGTAGACAGGAAGAAATAATAGAAATCATAAATCAATGAAATATAGGCAAAGAAATGAATACAAAGAATCAACCAATCTAGAAGCTGGTTCGATGAAAAGATAAACAAGATCATCGAGTCTTGGTACAATTAACAAAGAGAAATCCAAATAATCATAATCAGAGATGGAACATTGCAACAGATCCCAAAGAAATGCAGAATATTATAAAGAAATATTTTAAAAATGTATACCTTAAAGAAAAATAAAGACAAAAGTCCAGATTCATCTAAGCAGTGAAGCTAAAACAAGAAGAGACCAACAATTTAAGCAGATACAAAAACAAACTGGGAGATTTTTAAAACATTCAAATACAAATGCACAGGCCCAGGTTTATTCACAGCAAAATCCTACCAGACTTTCAAACATCTAAAACTAGTATGTGAAAAAATAGAAAGAGAAGGAACACTTCTAAACTTCTATAAAGTCAGTATTACTGCATCACTCAAACCAGGTAAAAACACAACAACAACAATAAAAAATTACAAGCCAATCTCCCTGATGAACATAATACAAAAATTCTCAATAAAACATTTGCAAAATGAATATAGGTATATTTCAAGGAGATCACTCATACAATCAAATTTGATTTAGCTCAGAGATGCAAAGAAGGTTCAACAGATGTAAGTTAATAAATTTAACAAATCATATAAATGGACTCAAAGGCAAGAATCACAAGAAAAATCTCAATAGATAAAAAGACCATCGACAAAATCCAACATGTCTTCCTGATAAAAAGTCTTAGAAAGAATAGGATAGGAGGGAACATGTCTCAACCTGATAAAAGCCATATATGATAAACCATATACAGTATCATCCTAAATAGAACAAAAACTGGAAGCAATCCCATTAAAATCAGAAATGACACAAAGCTGTTAATGTTCCCACTTGTTTTATCAATACAGTAAGAGAACAAAATAAAACAGATGCAAATGGGTAAAGAAGACCATTTTTCTCTAGTCAGAGATGATACAATGGTTTAAAGACCTCAAAGATTCCACAAGAAAATGTCTAGAAATGATCGCTCTTTCAGCAAAGTTGAAGACACAAAAATCAGGTTCTAAAATTCAGTAGCCTTTCTATCTACCACTAACAAATACTCTTAGAAAAAAGTCACAGAAACAGTTCCATTTACAGGAGCTTCTAAGGGAACAAAAATCTAAGAATACACTTACCTGTGTTGGTTTGAATGAGAACAATATGTTTGACTATTTAGTCCCACTTTGTAGAACTGGAGGATTAGGAGGTATGACAGAAACCATCATAGAAATATACAACTAGCCAAAATGCAGATAAAACTGACTTTAGGGTGCCAATCCTCAATACATACATCCACAACATAATCCCCATATCAAAAGCTCAGGGAACATTGTAGTATGAGATAGTGTCATCTATATAAGACAGGACGTTATCAGTCTTATATAAATGACACTATCTCATACTGCCATGAAATCTTACCAACATAGCCACCTAAAAAAGCCCTGCACAATACCAGCTGACAAGCCAATAGGGATGGGGGAAATCTAAAATATGACACCCCTAAATGAAGAGCTACAACTAATGGCTGTTAAGAAAGAGAATATCAGTCTTTTCCAGGTACTTGACCCCTGACAGGTTATCCAATCCCAAGTAGTAAACCCTACACACATATACATATGACCATACACACATATACATATGACCAATACTAAGTGGACTGTGCAAATTGCATTTATTTATAGATACGTAAGTGTGTATGTAACAATAACAATTAAATAATAAATGCTCATGAATTTCAACGAGACTCCAGGGCACCAGAAGAATTGTGGGATTAGATGGTAAGGTGAAAATGATGTAAATGCAGTACATTTATGTATAAAATTCATACACATATATATATATAGTACTTATATATAAAATTCTCAAAAATAATAAATAAATGTTTACCAAAAACACCTCTAATTTAAGACTTTATTTTTATCCAGTCAGAATGGCTAATATGAAAACAACCGATAATAAATGCTAGCAATGATACAAGAGATGGGCAACTCTCATTACCTTTAACAGACTGCAAACTGCTGCAGCCACTATAGAAATCAATGTGAAGAATTCTCAAAAACTTAAAGTATATCTACCATATGACCCAGCTATACCACTCCTTTGCATATACCCAAAGGACTCGATATCCTACACAGAGATACTTGCTCAGCTATGCAACTGCCAATCTATTCATATTAGCTAGGAAATGGAAACAACCTAAAATTCCTTCAACTGATGAATATATAATGAAAATATGGCAATATACAAAATGGAATTCTATTCAGCTGTAAAGAAATATGAAATCATGACATTTTTAAGTAAATGGATGTAACTAAAATACATTATACTGAGTAATGTAATCCAGACCCAGAAAGACAAAGGCTGCAAGTCTGTTCTTATTGCAGATCTTAGCTCTGGATCTTTAGATGTGAGTATAAATCTGAAGTGACCACAAACTCAAGCTCTAGAGAGGAGACTAGACGAGTACAACACTGATGCTATGAAGTGAGAAAAAGAGGGCAGATTTTAATGAGGGGGGACAAGAGAGAGTAATACAGAGGGGTGTTTGAAAAAGCCATAGAAAACATTTTATAAGCTTACTGAAAATATTTATGTTATATACAGTACACACGTACTATATATGACATATACATATTACATACATTATATATAATATGTATGAGAGAGAGAGAGAGAGAGAGAGAGAGAGACAGAGACAGAGACAGAGAGAGAGAGAGAGAACTTTAAATAGAATTAGACCAAGTGGGGTAATAATGCTCTCCCCAAGAGCCACACAAAATTTGCAGTGTCACTATGTGAAACCTTCCTTCAAATTGTTGGGCAGGGTAGTCCAAAAGAGTACCAACACAATATAGGCTATTGCCGGGCGGTGGTGGCGCACGCCTTTAATCCCAGCACTCGGGAGGCAGAGCCAGGCGGATTTCTGTGAGTTCGAGGCCAGCCTGGTCTCCAAAGCGAGTTCCAGGAAAGGCGCAAAGCTACACAGAGAAACCCTGTCTTGAAAAACCAAAAAAAAAAAACAATATAGGCTATTGTCATTGCCCTTTTTTGCCTTCCTGAAATTGAAAGTAAGCTCCTATTGCAAGACAGCACAAACTTCAGACACAGACCTTCGAGGAATCAAGATAGAACTGAGCATCCTCCCAGAAGACAAGTTCTCTCTCAAAATACTGGAAGGTGTTATGCAAACTGTCAAAGGAATAAAGTAATCAATAGTCCTACCCAGCTATAAAGCCTATGAACTATAATGTTTGGCCTGGCAAGATATTCCCAATGTCACTATAGTGGCACTTTTAGCTTGGGAATAACGAACAGCTGTCAAACTGGACTTTAAGACCTGCTCAATAGGAGAGAATTGATGCCTCATATAGTAAACCTAACCAACTACCAGGAGAAAGAGAGGGCAAACCCCCCCCCCCAAACCCCAGAGGAGAACATACTTTTGCCATTTTCCTTAAACTAATAAAATTTCTCACTTTATTCTAAATACTTACCTTATACTCACAGATAATTGTAGCTCCAATCAAAGCAGCTTCTTTCTGCATCAGTCAGAGAATATTCCAGAGATGCACAACTGGTCAAAATGCATAGAGTAAGTGACCATAGAGTGCACAACCCCATCCAATGCATCTACAATGCAAAACCAAGGAACTAAAACTCAGGGAACATGGAGGGCATAGAGTAAGTGACCATAGAGTGCACAACCCCATCCAATGCATCTACAATGCAAAACCAAGGAACTAAAACTCAAGGGACATGGAGGGCACAGAGAGACTAGAAGAGCCAGAGGACCAGGATGCCTACTGTGAGATAAGTGCCTTCCAGTCATGACAGGGAAGCTCTACCCAGAAAACCCAACAGTATGGTTTTCAAAAGAAGACTTGAATAACTGACATAACATGGATGGGGGAAATTTCACAAGGTCCCACCTCTAGATGAAGACACGAATGGCTGCTGACAGGAGACTCTGTGTTCCCCAGGGATAAGCCCCCTGATAGGCTATCCAGTCCTATATCATCAGTCTTAAACTCATGTGCAAACAATACAAAATAGATTTAGCAGGTTTTATACACACAAACGCACAAATAATAAAGAAAGCGATAAATTTAAACAGGAGTAGGAGGAACACAAGAAGAGATGGGGAAGAGGAGTGAAACTGATGTAAATATAGTACTTGTGCAATAAATTCTCAAAAAAATGATTTTTTTAAAAGAACAAGTAGCCCACTAAAATATCTATGACTGTTTGTTGTGACAAAATGGATAGACATATTTTAACTTTAGACCTTACACAACTAGGTGAAATGAACACATCCTCTACAGTAAACATCAAGATTTTATTAACTGTAAATTTCATATACCATACAGATTCATAATTTTACTCTAAAGCCCCTTCAAAAACTCTGAAGTTCTGAGAAACTTGTATGAAAAAAGCTTGTATGAAGACAGTCACAAGTAAAAATTGCTTTTATTTATTTCATAAAAATAACACTGGTAAAGACAGATAAAATCAATGCTACAACAATGGCATTCTCAAATAACAATGCTTAGCACGTTAACAATGAATTTATCTAATTTTAGAACTAACCACTAAACCTTTTCATCGTCTAGTTACATACTTCAGCAAGTCATTTAATATTTGTTATTGATTATCAGGGCTAGTCCCGGCCGTTGCAAACACTGAAATTATCTCACTCCATAGCATCCAATAATTAGGTCAGTACATACAGCATTAACTACTATGAAAATGGACAGGGCAATGCACAATATTCTATAACACAAAATTTGATTGGACAGGCCTAAGAAAGACAACTGAAGATGAGATGTGACAAGTATGGACTTAGCTCATCCTCGGGCACAACAAAGTTAATAAGAAGGAGAGAGGGAGTCAGAGCTAGAGAGGAAAATTGTGAGACTCAGATTAGAGCAATGGAGTCAGCAAGATCACAAGAGTTTTTTAAATGAAGTATGACACTCAACTTTAATTTGAAAAATACTAAAAATACTAAATCACAGAGAAGACAAAACAAAACAACAACAAAAGCAATACCAAAAAAAAAAAAAAAAAAAAGTCTGAAAGGAGTTAAGTGTTTAAAACTCCTGCCAAAAGTTAAGAGACAAAGGTGATGTTGGTGACTGACAGAGAAATTAGAAGAAATTTGGGGAAAAGGGGATAACAATCAATGAAACCATCAATGACAAAGAAACCCTAGAAGACCAAGCATAGAAGAGAAGAGCTACACTTTAGATTTGCACTACCTGTTGTGAATGTCCTCTAGGCATTTCAGCAGAAATGTAAAAAACTACAAGCAGGATATGCACTATCACCAAGTTTTCTTTTTTGTTTGTTTCTCTTTTGAGATTGGATGCCACTCTGTAGCCCTGGCTCTCCTGGAATCCACTATCTACACTCAGGAGAACTCAGAGTCGCGAGTGCTCTATTAACAGCATGTACCATCATTCCCATACCTAAAATCCAACTTCAGTTTTCCAGTATTATGAATAGAATTAAATAAAAATGAAATCTATATTATCCTAAAGGAAAATTTCTTCACCAATCCAGTATCTTTCTGGTCTCTAGCTATCATGCTATATCAGAATAGGAAAACATTTAATATTTCACAATTTGGCAAACCTATTTGGCCTAATATTGGTTAATTCCATACAACATTTTACTTCTACACTTGAATTAGTAAGTAACAGTTAGCATTCACTGAAATGTTCTACTTCTGGTATAGAACTCTGCTAAGTAAGTACTGTAAAAACACACTGGGTCATTGATCCTCATAATCATTTTAGAATACATCAGATGAGGACAATGAAAATGAGATGAAAAGGAGATGGGGCTCAGTAGTAGAGCACTTGCCCCACACAGGCAAGGTTCTGGGCTCCTCTCCTAGAACTTCACCACCAGCATCAAAGCCCAGTCTTCTGATGAGAAAGTTGAAGGACTGGGAAGTATACAGTTGCTGATCAAGTCAGTAAGTGATAAAGTTTCCAACACAGGACTGTCTGGGTCCACTATCCATGTCCTTTCTGCTACAAAGGAAGTTTGTAGTTTCAAATGTCTGGGCTTTAAAATCAACTTTACTTACAATCCTGAACATATAATTGTTTTAGTTCTGTGACAAACATTTCCTTAATTGAGATTACTCCCCTCTAACATTTTAGGAAAAAAATAAGACTGACAGACAGCATGCGCCTAAGAGTTACTATGACTTCCACATGCTCCTCAACCACAGGAGCATCAATTAAGAGAAGACTTAGAGCAGTGGATATTCTTAAGACCTCACCTCCTTCAACTATAAAAGGTAATCATGAATGTTTGGAGAATGAAGGCAAAAAGGAATAGTTAGGCCAGGTGTGGTGGTCCCAACATGTGGGAACCACAGGCAAGCAGATCTCTGTGAATTCAAGGTCAGCCTAGCAGTCTACATAGTAAGTTACAGGACAGCCAGAGTTACATAGTGATACCCTGTCTTGACAAAGACAGCAACAACAACAAAAACATGAAAATATTTAAAAAATAAGAAACAGTTTATTTATTTATCTTCCTTCAGATTCTTTTGTAAATTATATGTGTTGAAAGAGAGCGAGAGAGAGAAAGAGAGAGAGAGAGAGAGAGAGAGAGAGAGAGAGAGCATGTATATGTGCATGTGCATTTGTGTGTCTCTGTACATGAGTGCAGTTATGAGCTGCCCAACGTAGACAGTGAGACTTGAACTCGTGTCCTGTGCAAGAAAAGTATGAGCTCTTAATAACTGAGCTATTTCTCCAACACAGTATTCCTTCCTTAATAGAATTCTTCTGATATCCCTAAAGCCCAATCCAACAAAAAATCATAATCTTACTTAAAACACAAAATTTTATTTGCAATGTTTAATTAATGGATGTGGTTCTCAAGTACAAACTTTCTAGATAACAAAGATATGTTGCAATGTCAAAGAATTAGACACACCTCCTAGACTTTTTCAAACTCTATAGTCTGAGCAGAAGTCAAGGATAACTAAATATGTTGAGCTAAATTTAAATAGAAATATTAATTTACCAGAACATTTAGAAATGACACTCCTGTATAGAGCTTTCAGATCTCAGAACTTAACATATCATTTCAATCCTTTTATGAAGACTAAGTCACACTCTAGAGTTTGTAGATATGAAACAAACACCTTTGCTCCCCAGAGGTGTACACACATGCACACACACACAGATATGCACCCCCATACACATGTGCAAACCCACATACATAAAAACGTCATCACTGTCTTAATCACTACAGTTGGATAACAATTCTTTCTCCCTTCTCAGATTTATGGCATTTTTATCAGTTTCTATTCTTTTACCCAGTCACTTCCATAATCACATCCTCGTGTGCCAATATTGACCTGATTCTCAAGGAGGAAGAGCAACACCTCCAGACACACTCTATAATGTCTCTAGTTCATACTGCTTACTGACTATATAAAATGCAAGTTAGTCAACATTCTTTATTCTTAGGAAGCCATAAAACAAATTTATTACAAGCATTCATTTGCAAATGCTCAAGGTAAGAAGATGTCCCGTGATCCTGGTCTAGCTCTACAGCCTGACCTGCTACCGCTGCACTCACACTTTTCCATTTATTTTGTCATTATGTGCTTCCTAGATCTCAGTATCAACTGAAAATTTGGAGAGTAATACTGCATGCTTTTCAAATACTTCAGTTCTTACATATCGTTCCTTTCAAAAGCATCTATTAACCATACTATTCATTTCTTAGCTCTAATTCAGTTTCCAAATACATTATGTATCATAGAAATTATTTCTTTACTTTGTATTTATCAAAGTCTAGCAAAATGCTAATATAACTAGCCCACTGATTCAAAAATGGAACATTTTTCTTCAACCATTATCTTTACAATAAATGTAAACTCCTTGTTACATGACTCTTATGCTTTTGTTGTTGCTGTTGTTGTTTGACACAGGGTTTCTCTGTGTAGCTTTGGAGCCTTTCCTGGAACTCACTCTGTAGCCCAGGCTGGCCTTGAACTCACAGAGATCCTCCTGCCTCTGCCTCCTGAGTGCTGGGATTAAAGGTGTGCATCACCACCACCAAGCTGACTCTTACTCTTTTAGAATGAATGAAATTGTATTACAAAGGTCCAAATAAATCTGTAATAAATATTATTTCTAAAACCAACATACTCCTTGATTACATATAGCCATACTCAGAACCTTCTTTATAAAGCATTCCTTTGCAGAGAATACAGAACTTAGCGGTGGCAGAGTCTTGCTACAGGAAGTGTGTCATGAGGGGTAGGTTTTTAGTTTATAAAACCTCATGTCACTTCCTGTTCTGTTTGCGTTCTCATTCTCATGTTCTCTCTACTTCCGCGACCCCTCTCTTCAGCCTTTTCCTTCTCTGATCCTCTGTGAGGATAAAACATGATTAGCCATCTTTCTTCTTCCATGCCATGTCTGCCTGCTGTAATGTCTTCCCCACCACGATGGACTAGGAACCGCAGGCCAAGATAAACTCATTCTTCCCTAAATTTTTGCAGTATTTTGAGAGGAGGGGGAGGGAAGGTCATCATGGTATTTTATCACAGCAACAAAAAAATAACTAATACACCATGTTTCCAAATCTCTTAATATGTCAACATATTCTTATATGTTCAAACAACATATTCAGTGCTTTCCAGGCTATTTTAACTACACTAGGCTTCCCAGAGCATCTCCTGGGAAGAACATGTCATCAAATACATTTTAAAAATGTCTGGAAGGAAGTAACCATGATTATCTGGAAAGCTGCAAAGAC
This sequence comes from Peromyscus eremicus, assembly GCF_949786415.1. Lineage (NCBI taxonomy): Eukaryota > Metazoa > Chordata > Mammalia > Rodentia > Cricetidae > Peromyscus > Peromyscus eremicus. The sequence continues at coordinate 64,942,662 of NC_081432.1, forward strand.
ACCACCCTGGCCAAAAGAAAACACTAGCAGGGCAGTAAGAAGCTTTGTGGCTGTTTCTAACTGTGACTACCAAACAATGAAGCACAAGAACACCAGACTGAACACGCCTGTTTACTTCTAGCCCTACTAAAATTCTAATGATTATTTACTGTCTCCTCTAAAACTAGAACTGACCAAATTCAGAATTAGTACACAATGAAAACACACATCCACATACACTCATACAAAACAAATCAAAGATTTCACAAGATGCTTTACAGTCTATCTCGGATTTTAATGTCCATATGAACTGTCCCTAAATTTTAATAAAACACAAACTGTTTTAGTAGGTATGAGGTTGGACCCAAGATTCTGCATTTTCTAGAAAACTCTTAAGGTACAACCAAGGCTCTTGACCTACACAACATACATTAAAAGTAAAACTATAGCACAACACAAAACAGAACAAAAAGTTGATGCCTAGAACTGGTATTTGTGGCTTTATATTTCAAACGGCTTTCTAAAGGCCTAATTCTTCCCCCATAAAACAATTATTTTTCTTTGGTAAATAAAAATAGAAACTACACAAGAAATAACGATAATACATGCATCATTACGATCTGGAAACTATTCTTTTCAGACAGTCACAAAAGTCACATTTAAAGAAAAGCAGCTTGTACTTAGCCGGGCGGTGGTAGTGCACACCTTTAATCTCAGCACTCAGGAGGCACAGCCAGGCGGATCTCTGTGAGTTCAAGGCCAGCCTGGACTACCAAGTGAGTTCCAGGAAAGGTGCAAAGCTACACAGAGAAACCCTGTCTTGAAAAACCAAAAAAAAAAAAAAAAAAAAAAAAAAAAAAAAAAAAAAAAAAAGCAAAAGAAAGAAAGAAAATAAAATGAAAAAGAAAAGCAGCTTGTACTCTAAATCTTTATTCTGCTTCTGGTTTTGAATTCCCACATTGAAAAACCAAAAAACTACACTCACTTTCACAGAACAGAGTTCTCTTACCTAACCGACTACAAGGCTGCAATTGTAAAACTGCTCCCACCCTAAAACAGCATGTATAAACCAGAATCCTTATCAATGATTTACTGAGAGCAGCAGCTCATTTTAATAAACCATCGCAATACATAAAATTGATGGAACCAACTGCTGTGTTGGGCATACACAACAGCTAATCAAAATCATTCAAGATTTTTAGTTTTAATGATTTTCTTCAAGGTTTTGAAGTTTTTCTCCTATTCTGTATCTGTATCTTGATAATGTAATCACTGAAATAAAATCAGTTCTTTATCAATGAAATAAAGTTTTAGACTACAGAACTAAGTGAACAGAAATATTATAATATACAACTTAATGCACATACATAGACTGATAACTACTTTTATAAAATGTATTTTGTGTAACCAAAGAAAGTTTAAACTATTTATACTGTGTGGCTAGGTATCAAAACATAGCACTGTCATTCAGCAAAGTATTACATGACATGTGACATATTACCTTCATTTCTTAACAAGGAAAACTTGGTGAAATTAGCAAATTATTTCTCCTTATAACTGGATTTCATTATATCAAATCTTTTGTCATTTTAGTTCACTAAAAACAATAAAATTTCTTTGCAAATTACATGATGCCAAAAGTTGAATCTTTATAATAAAGTAATTTTGTAGTATTTCTGTCACAATAAAGGACAAAGATTAGCCAACTGTTTAGTTCTCTCTCCTTTATGTTGTGTCTTTGATCACTAACAATGCTGCATGAACAGCCAACAGAAGGCTGACATTTCATAAAATATGCAGTGATAAAAACTAATACTGTAGCATCTGGGAGCAATATATAAAATGCAGAAATACACCTAATAACTACGATCTTAAATTACAAGCTACTTACTTTTAAAGTTAAATGGGGAAAAAAATACCTAAGATTAAAGAAAAAGAAAAAAAGGGGAAAAATAACCAGCAAAATGAAAGGTTTTTTTTAACTTTTATTTTAACACAACATTACACTCTTCTCCTCCTCCTCCTCCTCCTCCTCTTCTTCCTCCTCCTCCTCCTCGAACTTAAAAGCTGGAGGTCTTGTTGGAACAGGCTATCTGAATTATATATCTTTTAAGAACTGAAGAGCATCCTACAAAACTGCTAAGAAAGATACCACATGGAGACTGGAGAGGTGGCTCAGCAGTTGAGAGCACTAGCTCTTCTTCCAGAGGACTCAGGTTTAATTCCCAGCACCCACATGGCAGCTCATAGCTGTCTGTAACTCCGGTTCCAGGGAATCTGACACCTTCATACATAAAATAAAAATAAATAAATTTAAAAAAAGAAAGATATCATACAAAATGCAGAAGAAATTTTCTTCACAGGTATTTACAATTCTCAAAATTGTCTTATCATGATGCAATATATCATTTTTACAAGCTGTCAAAGATCATGGCTAAAAGGACCAGTATCAAGAAAAGACACCCCAAGACCAAGTTCTCAGCACAAAGATGTTTTTGCTCCAAAAGAACAAAGAGCAGGGAATAAGAGACAAAGACAGGAGATAGGGGACAGGGGAGAAGGGACAGGGAACAAGGACAAGGGGGCAGGAGTATTTGTCCCAGAGGAGACAGACGTGGCCAACAGGGAAATGGTAGTTTATAAAGGTAAAAGGGAAACCCCATGTTAGGATGAGTTGATTTGTTTTAATTGGATGTGTTAATTAGGGTAGCCAAAAGTGGGTTTTTGATTGCTGGACTTCAATATTTTGACAGCTGGACCCTGTCAGCCTCAGGAGAAGGAAGAAGTGTCCAAATAAGGGAATGGACCTTGGTGGCTAGCTTTAAGAATAATCTTGGCCTGGAGAGACGGCTCAGTGATTAAGAGCACTGGCTGCTCTTCCACATGACCAGAATTCAATACTCAGCACCCACATTGCAGCTCACAATTAACTGTAATCCAGCTCCACATGACTGGCACCCTCACACATACATATATGCAGGCAAAATATCAATACACATAAAAAAATTACAAATCATTAACATAAAACTAAAAGAGAAAATAAAGAATGTAGTATAAGGGTTTGGAATATGCCTCTGGAATGCTAGGATTAAAGGCGTGTGCTACCACTGTCTAACCTCTATGTTTAATATTGTGGCTGTTCTGTTCTCTGACCCCAGATAAGTTTATTAGAGTGCACAATATTTTGGGGAACACAATACCACCACAGCTTTCCACAATGTATTTAATATTCTTAGGCCACCACAAGCCAAACATGCTAAAATATATTTAAACAATTTTAACTTTACCACTAATCATGTTTTTTAATCACAGAAAGTGTTAAATTACATAATAAGAACAATCAAAGACCAATCATATGAATTATCTACATAGAATTTATTTTAATACAACACCTATATCCCTCAAAATCAGAGTCTCCAGAACTATTACAGTTTTTATAAAATATCCATACTAAGAGATAATGAAAAATATGAAGGCTATATTCAGTATTTTATGAACTCTAAATTATAACTTGGACTAAAGAAAATACACAATAGTTAAGGATATGGAAAGCATTGCCTTGTGATTATAATTAGCATCTGAATTTAGGGATTTCATTCCTTAATGCACACCACCAGTCTGTTAGTCTTACTATACCACTTTATGTCACTTACTAGAGATAAATATTCTTTCCCCTTGTCATATTTACTTCAATACTATTTAATTGTTTTACGCCATTACAATATGCTAATAAGCAGTCTTGACATCACTCATCTCTCCCTGGACAAGGAAAGGCATATTACAAAACTGGTAAGAGAGAAGACATGTTTTCTAATGATAACATTTATGTAAATTATGATTTTACATAATAAAATTATTTTTAGGTTCACTGAATACATTGCTATTTTTTCAACATTAACTTTCTACACATCTTCAAACTTCAAAACATCATGCCTATGCAATATGTGATGCTACACAATATACTAAATGTAACTTAAATAAAGCTAATATAAAATTTATGGAATGTTTTTAATCTAGTCTGTTCTATTATGAAGACCGTTTCAGTATATTCACTAAGAAGTCCTATCATTTGAGTTGATGCAATCCTTTAAAAAGGTATTTTTGTCTTTGTTTCACATGTACTTAATCACATAATAATCCCATTTACTAAAATTGTTTTAATATAAGAATACACTGATTAGGCGCCTACTGGTGGTGGCGCATTCCTTTAATTCCACTACCGGGAGGCAGAGTCAGGTAGATCTCTCTTAAGTTCAAGGACAGATTGGTCTATAGAGTGAGTTCCAGAACAGCCAAGGCTACACAGAAGAAACTGTCTCAAAAAAGAAAAAAAGAAAAAAAAAGTATTAATTATTCTTTCCATTATTTCGTATTTAAAATACTCATAGTATTATCAATATTATTTAGTAATGAAAGTACTATGTACATTTAGAAAAAAATATCTCTTCAGCTATTTAAAATTTCATGACTTTAAGAGTAATTTACTCAGTTAAATGGTCTTTTTTAAGAAATAATTATACTCACAAGAGAAGAAAAAAATGAGAGCCAATTTTCAATAGTTTTTCATCAAAATATATACCATGGCCCCTAAATGTTAACTAAGCAAATAACCACAATAAACTACAGAATGTTGATTTCTTTTTTGCAGAATATCAATTTCAATGGAAACAGCATCCTCAACTATCTTGTTTAGCTCAATAACCATGCATGGATCCAAGCCATAAATATTTATAAGAAAAAAAATGAGAATTTATAATGGACCATACATAGGCTAAGAGAGATGCTATCCTACAGGTAAATTCAATATAGAAATAGGAAATACAGGACCTAGATCCAAGTATACACACAAAAAGTAGTGTTGAGATTCCAAATTCAATCTATTGACAAAGTAGGACCACTGGAGGGTTCCAAGCAGAACACCAGTAGTATAAAGGCAATGCTTTAGAGAGATTAGTCTAACAGCAATATAAACTAAACATTTGGTATCATCATAATGATACCAATTAAGAGATATGAAATAGTCTAGGAATAAGGTTCTAGAGGAGTGGACATGGCTTTCTGGAACACTACAGAAGTGGCAGAAACAAAAACTAAGACTATACACTGACTAATTAGGTATGATGGACAAAGGAGGAGACTGAATTCCTGGATGCCAGAAAAAGACCCTAAGGAATAAAGGAAGAAAAGCCACTGGATGTTTGGCTGATGAGATGTGTTAAGGACAAGACGGTACTATCATTTCTAGATAGGAGGGGAGTAGAAAATAAGCCAGTAGGACTGGAACTGCAAACACAAGCACAGAGGTACAGATTTCAGAATATTATACAAATATTAATATTAGCACTAGGAGAATCTTGGGAAGGTCTAATAGTTTAAAATTGTGAGAAGGGAAGAGTAAAGAGCAGAGAACTACAGTATTTAATATGTTCTATAAATACGCCCATAGAAATTAAAATAAGGAATGACTAACTATATAACACAGAACCAGTTCAAAAAGAATTGACTCAGGAAGGAGGACACAATGCCAAGGCTGTAATAAAATCAGGATCTTGTGAGGGACTTTAACTGAGGAGGAAGGAGGTCAAACAGTCTTATTATGTAGTCCTGACTAGCTTGGAACTCATATTCTACCTACCTCTAACATTCTTGTTACTGGGATTACAGCAGTTTGCCACCATACCTAGTTCAATGAAGTGGAACTTTTTAAATGACTTTGTCTGCTTCCTTAGTTATGTTTTTTGCTTTTTCCAATGGGGGGGGGGGGTTAGCAGATAAAAAACCAAAGGGGTGAGGAAAAGTATAAAGCTTTAGAGTTATAAGTTTCTATTGTTTTGTTTCAATAAAATTAAAAGTTTGGCCGGGCGATGGTGGCACATGCCTTAATCCTAGCACTTGGGAGGCAGAGCCAGACGGATCTCTGTGAGTTCAAGGCCGCCTTAGTCTACAGAGCAAGATCCAGGACAGGCAGCAAAACTACAGAGAAAAAAGAAAAAAAAAAAAAGAAAGAAAAGAAAAAGAAAAAAATAAAAGTTTGAATATTTTTCCTTTACTGTTTCTAGAATGCAGAGAAAATAAATACTTATAAAAGACCTGGTCTCAAAAAACCTTTTTTTATCTAAACAAAAGTGTATTCCTATGTTAGCTGCATTAATTTCTCTTATTTTCTCCTTGCCTATATTGTAGCTTCCTACCATTGTCTCAAATTTAGTTTTACTATGTATTGTAAACTACATACTATATTCAGCTATTTCCTAATTTCAACAAAGGAGTCCAATAAGAAAAACAAAAGTCCAAGAACACCTGAATGCTTAAAACATCAAAACACTTATGACATCTAATTTTAGCCTAATTTATAGGGTGAAGCCTCACAGTGTTCATAAAAAAGAGCAGAACTCATGAAAGGCCTCCAACAGCACTCTACCTTGGGTCCAATCAGAGAGTAAGAGCCCAAACTATAAGACAAAAGACTTAGCACCAAACATAAATGTAAATGAAGAAAAAAAGAAAAATTTCATGGAAATTATCTGATTATGTCAAGACTTAAGGATTTCAATGGAAAGACAAAGGCTATATAATGTCTGCTCTTCACTATGACATGTGCTCATTCATCAGAACAAGCACTCCTGAACAGGACCTCTCTCTGCTAAATACATTCAGGATAATTAATAAATCAGGTATTCTTTAAAATTATAAGTTGTTGGCTATGTATGTTAGATTTTTCTATATGTCATAATACTGTATTTTTACTGTATGATATAGTGAAATCAGTGATGATAAACATGCAGTATATCTACCACCTACATTTTTACTGACAGCAAATAGAATGTAATACTGGCACTGGAAATCAAACATGAAGAAATTAACTTTTAGGTAAATAGTACTAATTTAACAGTATGGACTACTAAATCTAAACTCTTCTGTATTTATTATTAAAGATGAAAGTATACTTATAGATTAGCATGTATCAAATAAGTAGCTAATTAAAATAAGATACAAAATTAAATCATAATTTGGCCCTTTTCTCTTAAGCTGTTCAAGGAACAAAATAATCTATTTGAATATAAATTATATTTGGACTTTAGGAAGATTTTCCAAACTATGAATTTAAGTTGTAGAGTACACATAAATGATAATTTTATCTTTAAATATAAAATATATGTTTTCTTTAACTAATATAGTTTAATAAATAAAAATATCTAAACATGAAACACAAATGTCCACTTTATTAAAAGGTATTGGTATCAGTAAAATTGTTTGCTTAATAGCTACTTAAATAAATGCAATTTCCAGCTTATTCTTTTGAATTAAGTCTACACCTGAAGTAGTGGTGGTGGGTCTGTCTTAATTCCTCTTCCTCACATATAATAGTGCAAACACAGAGGCAAGTGCAGCAAGAGTAGGACTTGGTTGCAACAATTGCCACTGAAGACCATGGAATGGTAGGCTTCTACAGGAAAGGAGTAAAGTAATGACTTAAGCAATTATAATATAAAATGTGTCTCCTTTATCAAAAAGTAGTGGGAAGAAAATGCCATGACTTATACTCCTAGACAGGTAAACTACCCCTGTCCTTTATGAAAGGGTCCAGAGGGAAGCAGGAGACAGACCAGAAAAAGAAAGAACTCAACAGTGATCTGAAATAGATGAAGTTAGGAACTGGAATTTGAAGGTTCATTCATATTATAAATTTTAAAATTTAAAAAGTATTTTAAATAATTAAACTGTTATGGGTGAGCACATAATCATTGCTCCAACTAGAACACTTCTGAGAATGAAAGGGATTGTAGGACAGTCAGGATGCTGCTGTCTGTCCTTCCTAGACATCTATGTTCTATTTCCTACAGCCCAAGGGTCTATTGCCTTACAGGACAAAATAGGTCCCTGAACTCTGAGATAAAAAGAATGTTCTGTATTATGTGGTGAGTTCAAGAGAAAGTGTTCAGAAGAAGGATGGATCAGAAAAAAAAAAAAATTCAATATACTATTGCTGGATCTAAAAACAGAAGAAGGAATCCATGTGCCAAATTCAAATGCCTAAAGAAACTGGAAGTCATTTTAAGTTTTCAGGCTAATGGAATCTCTGTTCTTATACCCGCAAAGAACTGAATCTAGCTAACAAACTAAATGAACAGGAAATAGATTCTCTGCTCCCCTGACTTTTATGTGATACAACATATACTAAACCCCTGTCCCAGAGACTGGAATTTTCAAACCCAGTATTGTTTTAAACAACTGAATTTGTGATAATTTGCATGGAAACTACAGAAAATAAAAATGTATATATTAGAAATAATTAAAGCAGGAACACAGACATAAAAAGGGACTATCTCAAGAAGTCTGGCTCAAGATCACCTGCTAACACCTATGACAACTATCAGTTTATACATGGTTTCCATTGACCTAGCATGCCCAGAATATAATTCAGAGCTGTACCTTAATAAAAGAAACTCTTTATTGAAGCCATTTTTTCAATCCTAGTAACTGCCTAAAAAGAATCAAATCCACAAGCAAGGTCAAAGTAGTCATTTAGCACTTTTGCTCCATGGTAATTTAAAAATTATTCCAACTATTCCTAATATATTGGTTTTTTTTTTATTCCAAGCACATAAAGATAATACAGGAATATATGAGGTGAGTTCCAAGGTTTTAGTTTTAAGTCAATGTATCATGATTAACCTCACCTGTGTATTTTGACAACAAAGGGGCTTTTCTCCATGCTTGTGCTTAGTTTGAGAGGATAGGGCTGTCTCTTACGCCACCCCAAACCAGTGGCTTTCCGACTCTTGTCTCAAAATTTAAAAAAAAAAAAAATCGTGAGCCACAGAGGGTGAGGTATTTTAATGCAGGGAGTTGAAGAGAAAGAATGAAGAGCACCCAGACCTCACTGCTGGCACCTCCACCTCTGGCCATCGCAAAAAGAGAAACATTTTGGCTTAAACATTTTCTGGCATCTCTGGACTCTAGACAGGACAATGCTGCTGGCAAAACCAGGGATATTTTACCCTAAAATTGCCTAGCCAATGTCTACCCTCTGTTCTCATCATGTACTTTGCCCTTTTCTAATAAAATGTTTCACTATCTGTAATAACTCTAAAAGAAATAAAACAGGATAAAAGATGAACATTTCCTGAGCATTTCAATTTTGTCAGACTATGTTTCCTTAGCAGATGTAAATGTGGGGTTAGGCTCTCCTTTAAGATGAAAATACTAGAACCTAAATTTCAACCTAAATAGACCAGAGAACAGGGTTAGGTAATCTGGATGGAATAGCACCATGTCTTTTAGCCTTTTACTTTAAAATACATCTCCACTTTGTTATGCTTGCAAAAGTTTAATCATACATGTAGCCATTTCAAAATTCAAGTAAATGCTACTCTAAAAAAATTCAAAGTAGGGGGCTAGAGAGATGACTGAGCAGTTAAGAGCACTGGCTACTCTTCCAGAGGACCCAAGTTCAATTCTCAGTCACCACATAGCAGCTTACAACCATCTGTAACTATAGTCCCAGGGGATCTAACATCTTTGTCTGGCCTATGAAGGCACCAGGTACCCACAAAGTACACAGATATACATGGAGGCAAAACACCCATTAACATAAAAATATTTTTTTAATTCAAAGTAATTATCACTAATTTAATTCTAAAATTATAGATACTAAAGGAAAACTGGTACCAATCAGCAGTCTATTATTAGATACAACACAACCCTTATAGGAACTCTAAATTTCATGTCATAATTAATCCAAGAAAGAATGAATTAATATTGTTCCCAGAAATTCACCACTGACTGAATCATGCTTGCAAAACTGTTTAGTATTTAAGCTAAATTAGCCAATAAAATTTTAGTATTAATAAATGCATCTACTATACAATGTAATTAGACAGGAGACTTAAACAATTGAAATTTAGAAGAAAACAAAATAATGTGTAGATTACATATAGCAACAGCTAGAAAAAAACTATTAACCATTTTTTAAAAAGTGAATTCAATATACTACATTAAATATGGAGTTTTTATAAGCTTTCTTACATATTAACAAAGACCAAGTAGAAAATACAAGTCAAAGATGTGAGCACACCGTTTTTGGCTGTGCTAAAAGAAAGACTGCCACCAACAGATAGGGAAGAATACAGGTAAAAAAGGCATAAAGGAAAATAATCAGGAGGTCAGTTTCTAACACACTGAACGTGAGACAGTTAAAAGCTAGGCTGATCTCTACTGTATTTCAAGACATGATATCATCAAGGTACTGAGTGCAGAAAAAATTTTAAAGGGGGGGGGAAGAGAGATAAACTGCTGAGCTATGCTCTCCAAATGAAAAGGTAAGGAAGAACAGATGAAACCCGGTGCAGAGGGAACTAAGGAGACTTGAGGAATGAGAGAGAAAATCAGAGGGTGGTAAGTTGAAAAACAATGAACATACAAAGGAGGAGGTATTTGCAACAAATACTAGCCACAAGTTTCAAGTAGACAGGGAGTGGCCAATGATTATAATAATAAGGAAGTGATTGGTTGATCACAGAGGGGACTGGCTAAGGATGTTCTTGTCCTAATTGCCATGAGTTTAAGAGAGACTGGGGACAGATGTGAATAACAGGGACTGGCTCCTCAGAGAAATTTTAGAATCAAAAGGAGAAAAAACAGGGAACATGGCTCCAGGGAAACTGAGACAAAAACAAGATGGTTTAAAATGAGAAAAATAGTAGATTTAAGTATTTTGGGGATAACTCTCCAGTACTTAAGGAGAAGTTAACCAAACAGGAGCAACGCAGAGGCTTCACCACCTTATTTATTCTTTGTAATTTCTTAACACCCACTGAAGTACAGGAAGTTGAAGAACCTGATTAAAGACACACAATGAAAGAGTTGTAAAACTTTTCACTTTAAATCTGTGTAGTATGTTCCTGCTCTTTAATATATTAACTTACTTGAAACTACAATAACTAAAAGAACATCCTAGTGGCATATGAATAGTTTAACCAAAATGAAAGACTCACAAGTATGTAGTTACTTAGAATTTGTTAACAGTAAAGTGTCAGAGAGCATGCTAAAATGGATCTCTGGCTTCTTTTTACTGTTTTCTTATTATTACTTAATTTTGTATGACTAAGCATTGAACCTAGGCTCTTATACATGTGGCCAGATCTGCACTGCTGAGCTACACTTTTACTCCTATATTTAAAAAAAAAAAAAAAAAAAAGGCTTCTCTTTTACTTCCTACACCACTCTCAAACATGTCAAATGGGTCAATGATCTAAGCATAAAAAATAAAAATCTGTAAACATCAAAAAATATTTTTATAATCTTAGAATGTAGCCACATTATTTAAGATATGCTTAAGTAATAAATTTAGACTAAACAGAAAATATTTTATGTACAGTAGAAACCTAAATGAAAAAACAAATAAGTATTAGAAAAAGATTCATGTAATAGACAAAAAGTCTATTATATTCATAATATGAAGACCTTCTACATACTAATCACTTCCAAATGAATAAAAACAGACTGTCACCCTCACTCAGCAGGACTGTGGGAGCAGAAAAGCATCTAGAGCAGAGCTTATCTAACATTTTTTGGCACCCTGGGTTAAATACAAGCACTGCAAAATAAATAAATAGATAAAAATAAAAATAAATTATGCCTCTAGGTATTTGTCACGTGTTTATAATTTCACCACTTGGGAGACTAAGGCAGAAAGAATGGAAGCTGAAAGCTAGTCTGAGCTATACAGCAAGACCCTATGCTTAAGAACAAAACTGAGGGCTGGAAAGATAGATAGTTCAGCAGCATTAACAGCAAGTGTTAATCCACAGATGTGAGGAGAAAGACCACTGACCCAAATCATGACCAAATTAATTAAAGCAAGCTTTATTCATGTACAAGGGCTGTCTCTCCCTGAGGCGGGATTCAAGAGATCAGTATTGGACTCAGGTTAAATAAGGGTTTTTATAGCTCAGGAGTAGGGGTTTTCAAATGGGGACTGGCATGCAAATAGGCAGGGTTACAGAAGCAGAACATACAAATAACAAGTTAGTCATAACAATCTTCTGAAACAAGGACACGATTGCCATTCCTGGAACAGGCAGTAAAGAACCATTTGTAGTTACGGTTATAGGTGGGACAAAGCCCAATCCTTGAGAAACAGATTTAATAATAAACAGGAATGAACCTAGTTTGGGCTTTCAAGCCCAAGATGGAAGCAGGCTGGTTTATCCCAAGTTCTGCTCTTGCAGGGTACCAGGTGGATTCCTAGTACCCACATAGAGCCGTTCACCACTTCCTGTAATTCTAAATCCAAGGGGATAACACCTCTCATTTCTAAGGGCACCTAAACTAATGTGCACATACACATAAATAAAAATAATAAAAATGAGCCTCTTTAAAAATTAGAACTAAAAAACTTTTAAAGAACAGTCACAAAAAAAATTTGGAAAGGATATATGATAAGCCATATAAAGAAATGTAAACTGAGTTGATATCCTAGACCGGAAAAAAAAAAAAAAAAAAAAAAGAATATATCTAACAGCTATCTAAGTAGGATGAATTGGACATTTCATGGACTCCTGAGAAAGGACAAACCAAACCATCTTATTTCAGAATAATTTAGAGATCAAAAATTTTAAGTTCACTAAATCTTAAATCAACAATTTTACTTCTAGAATTTATTCAAAAAAGAAAAACTAAACAAAGCCCTGTGCCCAATCATCCTGTTAGCCTCACTGTACATTGTGCCTATCGGTAAGTTAAGAACTGAACAAATTACCATAGAGCTACTCAATGATACTAACTAAACTGTCTTAAAACAAACCTATTTCATTAACCACTAACACATGCTGCTTTGTTGCCATCTTGGCTAATGATTTCATCAAGAGGGAGACAGACATGTAACTTGGACAATGACGTCATTAAAATAGCAACAACCATGCAACTTGACTTCCACCTTGGAGAGGACCATGTGTCTTCATCATCATCTTAGTTAATACAACCACATGGCATAAAAGGTGGTACCTATACTACTTCCCAGTACCTCTGGGCCCTGGGGGGGGTCACTAAACCCCTAGAATTTCCTATACCACAAGTATTTAGTCATATATCCCAATCCCCTCTCCCAACTCTTTCATTTTTGGTTTTCACCTTCCTGAACGACTACTGGGATCCCAGAAATTTAAGAACCAGAGGGCACTCAACATGGGGTCTTTACAAAGTCATATAACCAATTTTTATTTCAGACTATGAAGGTAATACCAGACCTCCATGGTTGTTTTTAAAATTTGACACAATGTCTTGCATGATCTATTTACTGGTTTATAAAGGGAGTTTGGAGCTAAACATGATATTTGGCGTCTCTCCTCTAGCCTATTCTACACCTACTGAAAGCAGTTAGAAGACCCACTTTATCAATCTTAACAGCAGCAAGGCAACATTGACTAGCTATAGAGAAAAATAACATGTTATGCTGCTTGAGTTTACTATGACAATAAACACCAAACTCTACCATTTTCACAAATAGGTACATCCTGACCTCCCTGGTTTTAACGTACCCAATAAAAACTGCTCCAAGTGTATTTTTAAATTACAACAGAGCATCCCAAATCTAGCCTAAACCTCGCAGGCAAATTATCAGTTTCCTTTTAAAAGTGGAACAATAACAATTTAGGCATTAGGTCTCAGGACTTCCAAGAACAATACTATATGATGGGGGAATTTTAAAAGAAGAGAGGGGAGGAGATAATATCTAAGAATAAAACAAATTACACCTATTTTATTGTTTCTACAGAAGAAAAATACTAGAGGCTATTTCAAAGATTATTGTTCATTTGATTCTGCCAGTCAAAAAGAGGAAAAAGTGAAAAAAGGATCAAACAAACAAACAAACAAAAACCACAAGCATATTCTTAAAGTAACAATCTAATGTCCATTTGTCAAGTAAAAAGAAAACACTTTGGAGATCAAATATTTTATAGACAACAAAACTATGGAGTTGCATTATTTCTATACCTAAATAATGTTAATTCCATTAAACTATCACGGAAAACTCTGTTAAAGAAACCGAATGCTGGGGTTGGGGATTTAGCTCAGTGGTAGAGTGCTTGCCTAGCAAGCACAAGGCCCTGGGTTCAGTCCTCAGCTCCAGAAAGAGGGGGAAAAAACAAAAACAAAAAAACTGAATGCTACAATTAGCCAGGATATTCAGAATCAATCTCTGCCTTAAGAATCAGTGTTGGGGAGATGGTTCATTTGGCAATGTGCTTGTTCTGCAAGTGTAACGGCCCGATTTTGTATTCCTAGCACCCACATAGAAGCCAGACCGGGTGGCATGCACTAACTATCTGTAACCACAGTGCTGGAGGGAGGGGACATAAGAAGACCCTGGAGCTTACTGAACAGCCAGTCTAGCAGAAATGGCAAGCTCCATTGTTTACACACACACACACACACACATACACATGCATGCACACATACAGAAATTAGTTTTTAAGAGAACATAATTCCATACTTACACTTTACCTTAACTTTTCATCTATTTACTTTCCTTGACAATTATGAAAAGTAGCATGTATGTAAGTGAAATTATTATATGGAATAAGCCTTTACACAGGTAACTAATGCTTGTATTTTTCCATCTAGGAAGACACTGTACTTACTGTTGAAGTAGTGTTAAGGTGCTTCATTAAATTTTCAGGACTTCATTGTCTTTAAAATCCTAAGGAACATGCACCAAAAATATAGAAGCCACTTGTGTTGTATCAATAGGTGGAACATATAAGTTTCATGGAATCAGTGTGAATAGCAGTTGTGGTGGTGTAAAAGAAAATGGCCCCAAAGGGAGTGGCACTGTTAGGAGGTGTGACCTTGTTGGAACAAGTTTGGTCTTATTAGAGGAAGTATGTCACTGTGGAGGTGGGCTTTGTGGTCTCATCTATGCTCAAGATACCACTCCCTGTTTCCTGCAAGTCAAGATGTAGGATACTTGGCTACTTCTCCAGCACCTTGTCTGCCTGCATGCCACCACACTGCATAATGACTATAATGGACTAAACCTCAGAACTGTAAGCCATTCCAACTAAACGTTTTTCCTTTGTAAGAGTTGCCATGGTCATGGTGTCTCCTCACAGGAACAGAAACCCTAACTAAGACAGAAGTTAAGGGCATGAGCTCTAGAAGCCCACTGAGCCTCAGCTACCTCACCTAAAAATGAGCTTCTCAGCTGGGCAGTGGTGGCGCACGCCTTTAATCCCAGCATTTGGGAGGCAGAGCCAGGCGATCTCTTTGAGTTCGAGGCCAGCCTGGACTACCAAGTGAGCCCCAGGAAAGGCACAAAGCTACACAGAGAAACCCTGTCTCGAAAAACCAAAAAAAAAAAAAAAGAGCTTCTCATTTATTAGTCAGTCAGAAGGATTAAATGCTCTAATCTGCCTACCACACAGTAAGTGCTTGCTTGGTATTTGCTACCTACTTTTCTGCTCTTCCTCTTCCTTACACACTGACTTTACCCTTCTCTCGGTGTAGTAAGGCCATCTATGGAACATCATTGGCATCTGCTTCCTGAGCATCTTTCCTTTCACAGTTTGCTCCAATGTTTTATTTGTAGCTCTGACTTTGTTTATTGTGCTTTTTGCTTCCTGCAAATGACTTACTATTGCAGTATTTAGAATTGTAAATTTCAAAATCTATAAATAAAAAGTTAAAATAAATTATTTTATAGGAAGCTAGTTCTGATTATAAATGCAGACTAATGACTTTTTTCTTTACACAAAAAGACATGATTTGAAATAGCCCAAAATCTGTTCTTTGCAAATAATATTATACAGTATCACAGTTCTTAATTGCTTTAAAATGACGTATTATGAATTATTGAGAAAGACCTGAGTTACCTAATGTATATAGATATTGGGATATAATATGAAGATTTGTAAAACTCCTACCAATTTGGATAATCATGTTTTAATATTTAAATATTTTATTCTATTTTTCCACTACTTCAATTCATAACACTCTCTATGCTCAGGGTTGGGGGGGTGATTGATTTCATGGCTTTGTACATACTATATAAGTCATCTACTACTGAGCTCTACCCTCAGGCCCGCACAATACTACTTCAGTGTCATTTTCTCATTTACCCAGAAGCCAGTTACCTCAAGGTGACCACTGTATTCTAGAAATGGGGCTCATCAGACAGGAAAGGTCCCTGCAGAAGAAATCGACAAAAGTGCTGCTGTTCTCTCTTCAGTGTATTCAATCATAGTCATATTATGGACCGAGCTATCACTGACCATTTGTTCTGTCCACAAAGTCTAGCGCTTCTCTACAAAGCCTACCGCTTTTCCTTCATAAAAAGTGGGCAGCTTGGGAATATACCTTTGGAATAAGCAAATATTTTTTTCTACTTAAGCCTTTCACCGCCACCCCTTTTTTTCAGAATCAACTAAAGAATTTTACCTGAAATAATTACTACTGTGGTGGTTGGCTTATAGTGCTTTTATTTCTTGAATTACTTTACAATTAATAATCATAATTGAGAAAAATTAGTTTTAAAACTATCAAGTAACAAGGGCCAAGAAAATTCTTAAAACAGTAAGTGTGTTATCTTTGGCTATAATGACTTAGCTTCCTGAATCAGAATCTAGCAGTTCCTTTGTGAAGGATCCATAAGTTGTTAATGACATCTGTCAGCAGCTGTAGTGTTTCATTTTATATATAACTAGCCAAATAGTTTGTTGCAAGTAATGCACCATGATGCATATTTAAGGTTTTCCAAATAAAGAGTCTTGAGCAATAGTAGCTAGTACCATAGCACATGAGGCTAGGGTGTAAGCTTTTTCCAGAACCAAAAGAGGAATAGCAAGTATTTTTGTTGCTGCAAATCTAATCCCATTCCTCAACCCAAAGCCCTGTCACAAGAACAGAAAATTATGCTGGCAAGAGTAAGGGGCAATCGTGGAGGATGGCGAATTCCAGAGCTTTTGCTTCTCAAGAATATTATACTGACAGGATGAGGACCTAAAAACATGTAATCTAACTTTAAATTATTCAGTTACTCTTTCACAATAAGAACGCTTGTCAGTCTAATGCTGAAAGATTTCAGGTTAGTAGAGTTTCAAGAAATGCCTTGTTTATCAAAACTTTATTTTGGATTAGTTCACTAAATAAACTGCTTTATATTAAGGACAAAGAATGTCAACCAATCATGTCAGAAAAGCCCTATTTACTAATGTTTAAGGCTACAGAATTATTTTAATGGGCAATCTGGTTTATTTCCAAGTATATTTTAAACCTCAAGCAAAACCTTGTCATCTAACCACGCTTTTCAAATGAAACCGCTAGTAAACTAGCAACTAGTACCAAGTTTGGAACATAACAAAATCTCTTCAAAATATATGTTAGTGAGTGGTAAATAATACATATTCAATATACTATTAACACAAGTTTATAGTTTCTTCTGGATGATTCCCATTGTAGGCTAAATTTCAATTTTCAGAATGTATACATTTTAATTATTTGTTAAGAAAAACATTAAAAGGTCTTAGAATATATCTAAATATCAAGGAAATATATTCTTGAAGTTTATCATCCCAATGTTATGATGTTTTTGTAAAGGATATGAAGTCATTTTTTCCAAGTGATTTATTTTCATCGTAGATACTTAGGTTGATAAAAATTAACAGAAAATGAGAGTCCACTCGTATTCTTGATCTTATAAATAACTTTTATGGTAAGTCCTACAAACTGTATCATAATTACAATACTGTAGAATTTATGATGACTCAATCTTTTTGTTACAAATCTTAATTTATATTTGAAATAATGAACTCTTGGTTTAAATCATAGTCATGTGTACTATTTTAAGAATCTTAGCTAATGAATTAACCTTAGACCTTAGGGTTAAGTTGAGGTGGTTATTTTCTGGCATTTGTATATTTGTATATCAAGTTTGTAAGTGACTGATATCTGTATAATTCTATAAAAATAAAACTTTAAAATATAACACTGCTTAGTCTGTGCTTTAACACACTGTTTTATATTACTTGAATGCACTGTAGAGTGGAAAGAAAAAAATTGATATGCAATGGTAGATTTCTGTTTAAGAAAGAAAGTCACAGCGAATAGCTTCCTAATTTCTCAGCTCCCAATGACCAGAGAATAATTCTAACCAGCAGGGGGAGATAGGAAGGAGAGTAGTAAGACAAAGAACAGGCTACAGGCAAGAAAAGCAGTTATAATTATAGCTGGGAACACAGAATTTGCTAAAGGAAGTCTACTGTATAATTATATTCGAAAATTTAGCAAGATGCCCAGAGGCTGACTCGCAGCTGTCAGGGACTGGTAACTTTACTTCTGTTCATGCAACCACCACTTCAGCAACCAAATCTACTATCTAGATGTGTTACTAGAATTGACACTTAGAGTAAAAGGGACAGATCTTTTAAAACATTTTATTTTCTAACAAAGGATAGAGGCATCTATCCACAAACATTCTCATTTAAGCTGTCCTTTTAGGTTTCTCTCCTTCAAAATCTAAAGATATTATCTATAGGCAGATCTCTCAACTAAATTCTGAGCAGATTAGGATCCTGACTATCAATACAATTCCAAATATCTTCATTAGTCTCAAATTTGCCTTTCCCATTCCACTCCACTCCTATCACGCCTAACGGGACCATCACAGTCTGCTAAGCCTGAAGCTCAAGATTTACCTTTGCTCATTCCCCTATCTTCCTGATGTCCTTATTCAGTCAAGCCATCAGATCTTATTAACTTTGTGTTAAAATGTTGCCATCCCTCAATGGAGGATATGCTAAAAGACTAACCCCATCTCACTGAATGTTATCTTATTTGAAATTAGTTTTACAGCAGTAATCAAGTGAAAATGAGGTCATCAGGGTGGGTTCTAATCCACCATGAATGATGCCTTTTAAAAGGGAGAAATTTAGACACAGACAGACACTAAGAAGGAAAATTGTGGGCAGAGAAACAAAAACAAGATGGTCATGTGATGATATATCATTCACAAGTCAAGAGCATCAAGAATTAATTAACCACAAACAACAAAAGCTAGAAAAGGCAAGCAAAAGGATTCTGCCACAAATCAGCCTTCAGCTAGTACTTTGAACTTGCAGTCTCTAAATGAGATTTTTGTGTGCAGCCTCCTAGTTTGGGGGCTTTATTACAGCAGCCTTAGTCCAACTTTTGTTGCTTTAACAAACTATCAAGTAGGCAATTCATGAGCAATAGAAGTCCCACTGGTTCACGGTTCTTAGAGGTTGGAAAATCTTAAGAACATGGCACCAAGCAGTGGTTACTCCCTTCTTTCTGCCTCAGTCTCTTGCAGAAGAAATGAAGAAGAGTGAAAGGAGGAAGGAAGGGCCAGATGCATGATGTAAGAGAAAGCTGGAGAGAGGGAAAAGGTCAAACTTGGCCTTTTCTCAGAGCCCCTTCTCACAACAGTAACACTACTCTCTCATCAACTAGTCATTTCTTACAGGTCCCACTTCTTAACACTGTTGCATTGGCAACTTTTATATACGGCACTCAAAGAAAACTTCTCTGACTAAGTGACACAAAGAGACCTGAAAGCAAGGAAGGGAGAAAAAATATGGATATCAAACACTATACTGTGGATATCCTAGGAAAGAGTTACCAATTAAAAGGAAGACCAAATGCAAAAAGGCAGAGACTAGCAGTCCTAAAAGACTAGCAGTGAGATGTTTACACTTCAAAAAGAAAGAGAAGAGACTGACTGCAGTTGAGGTCTGAAAGGAATCAATAACCTACCATCCTAAAGTCACATATGCTTTTAGGATACAAGGAGTAAAAAAAAAAAAAAAAAAAAAAAACAGCAGTGGAATTTATGAATAGCCTGATATGCTGTTCACTAAAAAGAATCACTTTGACCTTAGGTACAGAACAAACTTATGGGAGGAATATAGTACAACTGGTGATCAGCTAAAACAACCCTACAAAATCCAGGTGATATATAATAGTTTCTTAGAATACAAAGTGATAAGTTATATGGGTAGATAAGATTTTTAAAGCCTTTCTCCTACAAATTCATAAGAACAAGAGAAAGAAACAAACTCTAAGATTTCCCTAAGGGTAGGAAGGGGGTGGAGGCAGGGGTGACTTTGAATTTAGTATCATTCATCCAAGGCTGGGCTTCCATGCAATAGCTTTGTATTTCTAAGTGTCTCCATGCCCACACCTGGTTTTAAGGAATTTTATTCCTCTTTTAGAGGAATCATCTTTAGTGCCTGCTATCTACTGATACAATTCTAAAGTTATATGTGTTAAAAACAGTAACAACTATAGTAGCTATGATTATCACATCCTCTATAAAACTCCACTATATAACCCAAGCCCAGCTTTGGACTGAGGAAACATTCAGGTATAATATCTTTACATGAGAAAACTCCATTTGATTAATTTACAGTACTCAATTCAATGTTTAACAATTTTTAAATGACAATATTACTCTTACCAATATCACTGCATTAAATTTTCCTTATAAAGGAAAAACAGAAAAAAATTATATTACTTCTTCAAACTTCAATGTTCTTGTGCAATTGCTATTCATAAAAGTAAAACATGTGCACTACCATTCAGCTGACTCAAAAGAAGTCTAAATGTTGTCTAATACATAGCATTTTAATTTAGAAATAAAGCACTTAAAACTTCAACTACTTATACTGGTAGAGAAAAGAAGCACAATGGATTTTCAGGAACAGAAAAAAATGGACTACTTACAAGGATATGGCTTTGTTATCAATGAGCAGCTCGGAATATACACATGTTAAGTTCTGTCTACCAAGCTCACTGTTAACCAGTTACCAAAGCACAAGTCTGAAGCACAAATTCTGAAGCAAAAGTCACTGAAGACCATTAGACTATCAACTATAGAATCACCTTAGCAGGGAACATGGAGGAGAATAACTGAATTGTCAGAAAATGACAGAAAGTATAATGAACTTTCATAGTCTATGTATTAGAAATGGAATTAGAAGTGAAAGAGATAATGTGCTGCTAATCATGGTTCCTCCAAAAGCATTTAAGATAAACTACATTATCAAAACTGGTTTGGGGCCTGAGAGATGGCTCAATGGATTATGTGCTAGCTATGTAAGTGTTTACATCTGAGTTCAGGTCCCCATCACCCACATAAAAGGCCTACAGTCCAGTGTTGGGGAGAAGGAGGCAGAAGAATCTCAGGGACTTGCTGGCCAGTAAGTCTAGACAATTGATGAACTCCAGGTTTAGGGAGCTGTCTCCAAAAGGTGGAGAGCAATGAGGAAGATGTCTGACATCAGCTTCTGGCGTGCATGCGTGTGTGTGTGTGTGTGTGTGTGTGTGTGTGTGTGTGTGTGTGTGTACAGAGTTTCAATCTACGTCCTCATGGCAATGTTTAATTTTTCAAAATTACTAACATAAACAAGCTGATGTTTAGCACTGTACATTAATGCTGTGGGATGTTCTGTATGTTAAATGTGTTGCTCTGATTGGTTAATAAATAAAACACTGATTGGTCAGTAGCCAGGCAGGAAGTATAGGCGGGACAAGGAGAGAGGAGAATTCTGGGAAGTGGAAGGCGGAGGCAGAGAGACTCTGCCAGCCGCCGCCCTGAGTACCAACATGTAAGGTACTGGTAAGCCACAAGCAGCATGGCAACTTATAGACTAATAGATATGGGTTAATTTAAGATAGAAGAACTAGATAACAAGAAGCCTGCTGCAGCCATACAGTTTGTAAGCAATATAAGTCTCTGTGTGTTTACTTGGTTGGGTCTGAGCAGCTGTGGGACTGGCAAGTGAGAGAGATTTGTCCTGACTCTGGGCCAGGCAGGACTGGAGAAAACTCCAGCTACACATTAATTTGTTCCTTGTCTATAAAAATTCCCACTCCTGTACAGACCATTAGGTGCAAGAGCACCTGTGTCATTATTAGGTCCTCAATGTTAATGTCAGAAAGGGACTAGCAGTTTTATTCCTTTCAAACCTAAAGCCTAAGCATGTGAAACCAGGAATGGAAACTCTGACCAATGTCAGAGGTGTCATGGACCCTGAAAATGTGTGAAAGTTTCAAAAGAGAACAAACCAAGGAGAGTGACGAGGCCTTTGAGAACCCCTCATCACTTGAGGAAGGGAGGATTTCCTGGGTCCACAAGGATTTACTCTTTTATTAAGTGTCTTTTAGAAATAACATGACCAAGATTTTATTTGCTTTTGTTGCTGTTTTGTTTTGTTTTGTTTTGTTTGTTTGTTTTTTCTGAGATAGGCTTTCTCTGTAACCACACTGACTGTCCCTGAAATCACTTTGTAGACCAGGCTGGCCTCAAACTCACAGGGATCCCCCTCTGCCTCCAACTACTGGGATTAAAGGTATGTACCACCATGGCCAGCAAAGATGTGCTTTTAAAACAATAGAGAACCTCTGGTTTGGTAAGAACATACGCAAGGCCTACAAACAAATTTTCTATTCTCTCAAAATTAAGGAATTGTATTTTTAAAAACACCTTTTATAAATCTGGCTTATTCTTACACATAGGACTTCCTATTCTCATTTACCATCTTATTAAATGTTTGTAGTAAAATTTTCTCTTTTTCTGTCTACCAGATGGAGAAGTATAAAGTATTTTTAAATCAACATGATATATTTTATATGATATGTGAGAATAAATCATTAAAGTTTTAAAATTTTTGTCAAGAATCTCAAGTATGTAACCAACAAAAACTTCCAAATATGAAAAGTTTTCAATTTTTCTTCAGTATTTATTATAGATATTTTCTTAAAACTAGTAAAGTTGTTGTATGTCAGAAAATCAAAGACCAATCAGTACACCATCAAGTGATCACACACACATACACACATACACACACACACACACACACACACACACACACCTCACAACAAATTGATGGTCTGCAGTACTCTATCCTGTTACAATTCTAAACGAAAAAAAAAAAAAAAATAGGTAGTTTTTCAACAATCAAGGCCAGGAAAAAAAAAATAGGTTAATCAAAAATGACAAATATTTCAAGATTTAAAACATATGGTAATTTAAAGATTTAAAATGTGGTGACATTTAAAATGTAGAAGGGATATTTTTACCCTGATTTTTGTGGTACTCTGATTATTCTATAGGAAAACTAGCCTTTTTCATTCAAATGAAAGCCCCAAGAATTAGAGCACCCCAGGACAGTATTTGCTAGAATTACCACACACAAAGGGCTTAGGGTACGGTTCCTATTGCTGTGGGAAAAAGCACCAAGACTAAAAGCAACTTGTGTTTACTTCAGCTTATACTTCCAGTTAACAATCCACTGCAGAGGGAAGTAGGAGCAGGAACTCCCAGTGCAGAAACCTGGAGGCAGATACTGAAGCAGAGGCCCAGGAAGACAGCTGCCTACTGGCTTGCTCCTCACAGCTCACTCGGCCTGTGCTCTTGTACCATTCAGGACTGCAAGCCCAAGGGTGGCAACACCACACACAGTCAGCTGGCTTCCCCACATCAAGCACCAATAAAACGCAACACAGGCTTGCCCACAGACAGATCTGGTGGGGATATCTTCTCCAATGAGGGTTCCTCTTCACAAATGACTCTAGCTTGTGTCAAGCTGACCCAAAACTAGCCAGCGCAGTCATCTACTGTGTGATTACACTGATTTGAAATGTTCACAGTATGTAAATGAATACACAGAACACAGATCGGGGAAGGGTATCAAGTAACTAATGGTACAGGTCTTCTTTGGGGATAATCAAAATGTGTTGGAACTAAACAGATTTGATAGGTGCACAATACTGCAAATATACCAAATACCACTGAACTCCAAAGTTTGTAAGTGTGCATATCACCTGAATGAACAACTAATAAATAAAAATAAAGCTATTTCCAGCTATAAGCATTATGTATCTGTGACCAGATATTCTGGGCACACAGAGATCAACTCTGTAGTTTCTCTAACTATGTCTAACTTCAATCTGATCATGAGAAAACATGAGACAAGCCCAAACTGAAATATAATTATAAAATAACCAATTAATATTTTTCAAAAGTTTCTAAAGCTCTTAAAACAGACAAGGGAACTATTAGGAGATCCTGGTGAAGCAGAAGTGAGATCTGTAATTTAATTAATACAATTATAGCGTATTAGCCATATAAAACTATATTAAAGTAAACTCAGTGGAAACTAAATAAAAAGCATTATTTCAGCAACTCTGAAGTTGTTAAAAATAAAAGGTATAAAGGAAAGAAGATATAAAAGAGGAACAAACAATGCCTTGCAACCCATTTTAGTTACCTTCCTAAACATACGTTAGGAAAATGTTGAAATAAATTAAGTGAAGGCTATTCTAAGGGCAGGAATTAACTCACAGCATTTTCAACTGCTTAAACACATTCATTCATTGGAAGTACAGTGGCAGTTTCCTTGGTTAGGCCTGGATAATTAATTTAGAACTCAGGCTGAGTAAAATTTAAACTCATATGGACATTTTCAATGAAAGTTCTCAATTTAAGATAAGCAAAGTCAAAGAAAAAGTTAAAAGGAAATGCTAGTACAATTCCTATAGATAGCTTCAACAGTTTAGCTTTAATACTAAAATGGAGAAAGCAAGTTTAATAGAACAATTATAGAATAACACTAAAATATCTTCTTGATAAATTTTATTTTATTTTAAATCCGCAACTCTTCTCTATAGCTGCATTATCATAAAAAGATTAAAAAGGGATTTTATATATTATTAACAGAAATCATTTTGTGTCTCAACACAACACTCTCTATAGTACACCCGTATAAAGGATGTACTATTCTACTCAAACTTGTTTTCTTAAAAATAAATATGCTGGGTAAAAGAATACATCTTCAAATTGAAACCAAAATGAATTGATAAACTTTCCAATTTTCATAATTATAATTAACCCACTGGCAAATACTATAAATAAATATGTTGCTTTAATATTAAGCTTGATATGTCATCAAATTATTAATTAAGTCTAATAAAATATTGATATATTTAAATTAGAAATTCAAGGTTTAACCAACGTACTCTCTCAGAAGATAAGGCATCACTACCACCTTGATGTTGGACTTCTGTACCCAGAATCACACAAGAACAAAGTTCTGTTTGGGAGCCCCACAATCTGGTGTTTTACTAGTGCACTCCTAGGAAACTAACAAAGCTCTTAGGCATCAAATGAGCCAATTCATGCTCCTGTATTCTCCCAACAGCATTCCCTCAGGACAGGATTCGGATTCTCAGCACTACAGACAATGTATTTTGCTGCAACATCACTTGCAACCCAACCCCACTCCTAAAAACTACTGGTTTGAACCCAAGCTCTGTAGCCTGGGTGTATAGCTTTATACCCCACCACAAACATGAGATGAACTTTGGGACCAGACTCAAGCTCAGTAACAAAGCCTTACCCCACCTGGCTTAACAGGACAGGATGTTTCAGATACCTATGTTTCTAAAACATTTTCAACTAATTACCTCTAAAGACAGCATTCTATTTTGGTTGCTTCAAGATGAAAGTATCAATGTAAACTAGAGCATTAAGAAACAAAAACTTCTATTGTAGCCAGAAAGAAAGAACAAAGGTGGGGTTAATCATGATCAATGGACTTAAAGCTGATATCTCAATATAATCCTAAAACAAAGCCATGTTCTCGGACTGCCATCTGGTTCCCACTTGTCATCCTGTTTACACACACATCTTTAAAACCTAAAGTAACTTTAGACATCCCCTGTAAGAACAATTCAAAGTAATACAGAAATAAAGATGATCCAAAACCCACTCCCAAGGAATACATTCCAATGTAGGTAAAATAGCTCACTTTAAAACAAAGAAAGAGTACATCCATTTTCTGTATTGAATGTATTTTGTATATTTGCATATATTTTCCAAGAGAAAAGTATTAAACATTTTAGTCACCACCAAACATTCAAATATATACTATAAAAATATACTTTCTTCGAGGCCAGCCTGGACTACCAAGTGAGTCCCAGGAAAGGCGCAAAGCTACACAGAGAAACCCTGTCTCGAAAAAAAAAAAAAAAAAATATATACTTTCATGCACCTCAGCCTATAGTGTCACAGAAAGGAGATACATACTCACAGAAAGGAGATACATACTTCTCACGGAATGACACAGGACTAACTTTCTAAAGTATCATGACAAGTTAATCATTACCTTAAGGATTCTAGCCTTCAGTAACACGTACTAGAAATTGAATTTAGACAGAAACTCGTCCAAGGACATACAACTATCAGATAACATAGCAAGATTTTTGAATCTTTTATTCTTATATAACTCTTAATTATTTATTCCACCTGCAGAAATAAAGACAGACAGACAGACAGACAGACAGGAAGAAAAAAGGAAATTTGTATTACCACCTACTTGCAACTCTACTAATAGCTCTACTTAGACAGACAGAACCAGAATATGAACAACTTTCCAGTAAAACTTTGGTAAGAAATACCATCTTCAAGCACTGAACCTTTCCCAAATAACGTGGACACCAATACTCCAAACCTTCACTGTGCATAATCTTCCTGTAGCTACATTAATACAGTCAAGCAGATAAATGGCCAAGATTCCCAAGCTCTGTAATTACTTTGATTCTTTAGAGACTCTGTCTCTGTGTAGATTTTAAACTCACAACAACTATGACTATCCTTAAAGCCTTTCTGGAACCCCAGTTTATTGTTTTACAAAACATGAATAATTTATGCAAAAACATTTAGGATATTTGATTTCCTACTTTCTACATGCACAATATATGAAGATTCTAACTCCACTGCATCCTCAGAGTTCAAAAATCTACTACAGAGTAAGTTAGTTGGTGCATACCTTTCAGTTCACCATTTCAGGAGGCTGAGGCATAAGGGATGGGACTGTGAGTTCAAAGACAGTCTAAGCTTTGAACTTTTAGTAATACCAAGTTTCAAAAGATAAATAAATTAATTAATTAAAATAGATTAAATCTAATCCAAGAATGAATTTTAGAAGAAATATTAATAATCAGCCCAGACATCCAGAACAAGAAATCTCATTGAATGAAGCTTTAGGATAAACAGGGCAACAAGACTATTAAAGACACAGGAAAAACCAAAACGAAAGTATTTGCCAATGAAGAAAAGTAAAAGACAAAAGATTTCCAGCTAAGAATAAGGCAACTCTTCAAAACTATTAAATCTCAGAGGGTAAGTTGGGTCCCTGTAGTAGGAATTCTGAGAAGCCAGAAGCTCATCCATGTAGAGAAATCTTTCTGCAAGAACTCGCAACTGAGAACTTCAGCTCAACTGTTTCAGCAATCGATTTCTGCTAGATGTTGTAAGTGCCTGATTTCATGGTGTCTTGCTGCCTAACTGCTGCTTGCTATTTGTTCTTTTGCTTAGAAGCCTCACCCAGGGCATGCTTTGTGTTGCCTGGGACTTTCAACTGGCAACTCCAGCTGGCTGCCTTCACAAGACTTCCCCAGTTGTTTCTCCTGAATGTTCTAAGCCATCATTTTGATGATTTTTGCTATCTACTACTTGTAATTTGCTCTTTTCCTCCTGCTTGATATATCCTTAATAAACTGACTCATTCAAAAACGAAGGCACAGTCACTGTAGGTCATTCTCTGGGCAAAACTATCATCTGTTTCCACATCCATCCTTCCATCACTCAGCTGGACCCCTCCAAACACTCCAGGCTCCAAGACTGGCTCTGAACCACCACATGTTGCAACGTTATCATTCCCGCCAGAAACGGGTTCACAAACTAAGATTTAACTGAGCAGCATCAAATGACTGTCATCTGCAGTGAGAGAAGAGTTTGTGTTTCTCTGCTGGAACTAAAGATGTTTGTTGCTCTACCTGCTGATGGTAGCCACACTATAAACATGAAAAAACCTACCCTAAAAACAGAAGGAGAGATGAGTCAAGCCAGCACCTTATTGCATCTGTTCTGGAAATATATGTGACATTACTTCAGATTTATACAGCTTAACCTACAAAGTGTTTAAAGACCAAGTCCTAAAGGCTCCCCTACAGGGGAAATTTATAGTAGGAAAGAAATAAACCTAACTTTGGAATAAGTCAGATTATCTGAAGAGTTCTATTACATAAATATGAAATCACAATTTTAAATTAATTTAAAATAGTCCAAAAAGATGCACAGTTTATAAATGCTTATTGCAATTATTCTTTATGTATTGTGTTCATGCAAATGTAGTGGTCAAAAGATAAACTTGCATGAGTCAGTTCTCTCTACCAAGTGAGTTCTGGGGACCCAACTCAGGCCATCTAAGTGCATTTACTCCTGAGCTCTCTTGACAGGCTAGGAAGCACTTCTGTAAAAGCTATTTGAAAGTAAGAAATGACTCTTCATATTTTATAAACAAATTACAATCTTTAGAAGTTTAATGTTAGCTTTCTTAAATCTACTATGAGTTAAACCACAAAAATGTAAGTGGCCATTTAATAGATAAACAAATAATGAATTTGGGCTAGTTTTACTTGATTATATAAAACTACTTACAATTCTAAATAAAGAAAAATTGAACTGTAACCCAAGGGTAAGTTAATTTGTACAAATCTTGAATAATGTCATATATGTTTCCAAAACAGATGCTTAGAGACTCTGCAAAGACACTCGCTCAATCAGAAGCCAGATTAAAGTTCCATCTGGAGCCAATGACTCTGTGGTTCTATTAACAATTACCCCAAGTCACTAAGGTGAGCCTACATCACAAAGTCTCTTTGGAGAGTCCTATCTCTAAAACAAGAAATTAACATCATAAAAATAATTTCATGTATGCATACTAAGATGCAAAGATTCAGTGAGTATTCAAATGTTACTGTTCTTTCTCAATGGAATAAATATAAAGCCATACATAATTTCTCTGTGCGATTTTTAGCAGCATATTCTGTTTAAAAACAGTTGCTGGGACTTTGCATCATGAAGAGAACAAAGTTCATTTGTAGCCTTTACCTAGAATAACTCAGATGTACAGAATAATCTCATATTTTTTTCTTTTAATCACAGGCATCATTATTTAAATCTGAAAAACTTAGTAAGGCATGTTAATGACTAGAAATTATCACAAAGTAAAAGATTTTTAGAAAAGGGAGTGCCCTGGAAACTTCTCAAAGACCAGCAGCTAGGGCAATACTTTTTAAAGTTCTATTACCTGAAGTGAACATGAATTGCTTATTTAAAACATTTTATAGCCATCTGAAAAAGTCATGAGCTTTTGTCTCTATTATTGCTGTTTTGTTTTGTAAGGGTTTCCTTCTAGAGCAGTCCACAGGCCCAATGTGGAAAGTTAAATTTCACTGTGTACAAGCCCAACAAGCTGCTTCGGTTCACTTGAGTCTGAATGCCTTTAGATTATGTAAAGTGGAAAGATTTGCATGAGTTGTCTGGCTAGCCCCAGAAGCACCCCATGTTCAATTAAAGATCACTAGACTGATGTTTCTTAAACTGTAACACTCCCTTGGAAGGTAATAAAGGCAATTCAATGAATTGTATAAAGCGTTTCTTTTAATATCTATTATTTATATGATTTTAAATATTCCATGATAAGTAAGGCATGTCACTCAAATGGTAAGATATGTGTAGTGTTTGTTGATACATGTATTTGTATACATATATAGGCTGTTTATACATAACCCCAAAATTTTAAATTCAAAATGCTCTAAAAACATTTTGAGGCCTGATATTTCACCAAGAAGTTCCATATCTATCCTAACGTGAGAGGTTACAGTTAAAATGTAGGTGACTAAAACGACTGAACAAAATGACTTTTATATTATATGCATGAGGTGTGTATCACGTTTAAATTTCATGTTTAAACTTGATTTCCACCACTAAAATATATTATATGGGCCGGGCAGTGGTGGCGCATGCCTTTAATCCCAGCACTCGGGAGGCAGAGGCAGGTGGATCTTTGTGAGTTCGAGGCCAGCCTGGGCTACCAAGTGAGTTCCAGGAAAGGTGCAAAGCTACACAAAGAAACCCTGTCTCAAAAATCCAATATATATATATTATATATATATATATTATATGTATTAATTATTCCAGGGATCACAAAATCTGAAATGTAAAAATACTTCTGGTCCCAAGCAGTCCAGATAAGAGATATACAATTTACATCTTTATATGTTGTGGTAGTTTTTTATGTATCTGGCCCTCATAAGCTTATAGGGAGTGGCATTATTAGGGAGTGTGGTCTAGTTGAAGGAGAATGGATGACACACACCATTAAACCACATTTTGAGGCTGGAGGGCACACCTTTAATCTAGGCCACACCTTCTATTGGAAGTGTGTTACTGTGGGGGTGGACTCTGAGTTTTGTTGTTTTTTTTTTTTTAAGCTTCACTCGGTGTGACAGTCAGTCGACTTCCTGTTGCCTGCAAGATGTAGGTCACTTGGCTATTTCTCAAGACTGTGCCTGCCTGCATGCCGCCATGCTCCCTGCCATCATGGACTGAACCTCTGAAACTGTAAGTGAGCAACTCTCGAGTAAATGTCTTCTTTATAAGGTTTGCCATGGTCATGATGTCTCTTCCCAGCAATAGTAAACCCTAATTAAGACATATGAATATTAGTATGTGTACTAGATGTGTATATACAAATATGAATACTAGATTGAGATTTAAATTTTACTTTTTAAAAAAATATCTATTTTATGATTTTGTATGCATGAAGGCTTATAGCACATGAGTGAAGGTCAGAGGGCCTTCCACTGTGGGTCCTGGGGTTGACCTCAGGTGATGAAGTACACTGGCAGGCAATTTTACTAACTGACCCTATCACAGGCCCTTACATTTTATTTCTTGCTAGTGATCATGGCTCTTATGACTGAACAGAATCATACTAAACCATTTTACAAACAGCCTAAGACTAAAAGTTACAGTACACTGAAACCAGTTTCGAAGTTCCTTCTTATGTATTTGTGATTGTTGATTTGGTGCACACTAAAGTCTAAAAATCAAATACACAGGAAAAAATGGAATATGTACCAAAACTAATATTTTTAAGTCCTCAATTATTTTACTTTTCATGTATTTTTTTAAACAGTCAAAACACCAAAGACGTAAATTTTTACATAGAATGCACATTTGAGTACATAATTAATAGTAGCAATAACACCCCAAAATAAAACAAAAGACAAAACAATATTCCTCACCTCATTAGTTTAAAAATCAACATAAAAATAAAGAAAAAATACTGGTAGCCTGTCAGGAGACAAAAAGTTGATTTTCTTAATATAAGTTAGTGCTCAAATAAGCATGAGAAAAATACCTGAGGCAACTAATATTAAGACATAAAAGATAAAATATACAGAGATAGCAGCATTACATAATAAACCTTAAAAGAAGGTACTTTATTTCTCCTATAAAATTATTACAAACAATTTTCATGTTAAGTATTAATGGCAATAAATCCTTTATGGAGTGCTGTTGATAGGAAAAACCAAGTATCTCTTAATTGGGGGCTGGGAAACCAAACTTCTAAATTTTGGCAGAAACTATCTGAAGATTTATAATTACCCTTTCATCCAGTAATTATATTTTCTAAAATGTACCTATGAAAATAAGGAACACACACACAGATCTCTGTGAGTTTAAGGCCGGACTGGTGTACATAACAAGTTTGAGGCCAGCCAGGCCTACACAGTGAGACCCTACCTGAAACAAACCAAAAAACAAAAAACAAAAACAAAAACAAAAAAATTAAGTATATATATGCTATTTTTTTAGAGAGAGTTAATCTGTATAACCTTGGCTGTCCTGGAACTCTTTCTATAGACCAGGCTACCCTGGAACTCAAGAGATCCTCTTGCCTCTGCCTCCTGAGTGCTGGGATTAAAGGTGAGTGGCACCAATGCTCAATTAGTGAAAAATTCTAATGACTGAAATAGTAACCAACAAGAACTGTTCACACAAATCTGTATATATAACAACAAAATGTTATGTGATCATTAAAAGTACGGATTTTCATTTCTTGCCCATAACGTTATAAAATGAAAAACATAAAAATATGTTAATGTTCCATTTTTATATGGATTAACCTTTTATGAGAGTTAATTCCCCTTTACTAGTAAAAAAAAAATGTAATGTTTTTAGAATAAGCTAACAAGCCCACTTTTTTCAAAGAGGATTTATCAGTTTTAAACAAGAAATAAAATAAGAAGAAAAATCGAAGGACAAAAAGGAAAGAGGCAGAAATAGGTGTAGGATACTCTCACTACTGAGGTAAGCTATCTCGAGCCTCTAAACCACTGAAATGACTCAAAAAGATTTTCTGAAAAGGAAAAATGAAATAAGTCCCTGAATCTACCAGTGGTTTTCAGAGCAGGCATTAGCCAGAGACCTCATTTCTATCTTCTATACATTACAAAACAGCCAGGAGCAGGAGCCCCCACAGGAGGTAGTGAAGACATTTTCAACACCCATGCAATTCCACCACAAATGTCAATAAAAATGGCTACATGAGGTTCCTAATATTGCAAAGGAATGGACATACAGCCAAGAAAAAGAAAATAAACTGGAAGGCAATGGAAGTAGATCATTAGATTTAACTCTATTAATTGGTCCATCATCCTACCTTATGGATATGTAGGTTATTCTTCAGTAATCTGGCATATCAACTTCAGCATGTAATTATTTATTTAGTACCTCAGCTCTATGTCCCATATTCATATATTTCTTCTCTCTCTCTCTCTCTCTCTCTCTCTCTCTCTCTCTCTCTCTCTCTCTCCCACCTTCTCCCCTCTCCACTGTGTAGGTGTGAGTATTTGCGTGTAGTGCAAAAATAAAGTATCATTCACTTTTTATAAAAGTCAAGTAATTAAAGATTAGAATGTAAAACTTTAACAATCCTTAATACTACATACTTAAAATAGTTAATTACCTAAATATACTTATTTTCTTTATTAAACGGTCATATGAAATTGGTAACCAACTATAAATAAAACTAAAGACATTCCCTTGAAGCTATGTGAAATTTTTACCACTGAGACATAACAACCAAAATTTCAACCATTTAACTTCATCAATATTCTCTTCATCAAATAATAACCCTGTATTCCAACAGATGTTACAAACAATTCAGTCACACAACTTTTCATCCTAAAGCTGCCCATCATTTACCCTACAGAGCAAATACTATGTGTCATTTTAATTTTGGAACAACTGCTCTCAATGGCAAGGCCTGCTATAGACAACATGATCTATGTACGTCTCAGGCAGGTTAAAGGTCGACTAAAGAACATTAGTCTGATGAAAGAATTGCATTTCACTTTTAAGAGTGATAAAATTTCAAAGTTGAATTATTTCAATTTTTTCCCAAAGAATTCCTGGTAATTTTATTTTGTAATTACTGTCCTAAGTATGTATGCCAAAATTTCTAGACATATTCTGTACATGTCATTTCATTTGTTCATAAACATATTTATGTTTATTTACTGTATCGGTTACTAGTATTCAGTGAACTATTGCCTTGTAACTTTGGTCTAAGCACCGATCTCTCAAAACTTCAGTTCCTTACTGACAAAACAGATGTCAGAAGATAATTTCTAGAAATCCATCTACTATTACCATTCTAAACTACCTTTTATCTACAGAGTAACACAATTAGTACAACCACTTCTTTTTCATTTTACTCTGCATGTAAGTGTATTTCAAGCAGGAGACTGTACTAGAAATACTTAAAATGAGCCGGTAAGACATGATAATGGAAAAAAAATAAAGTTGCTTATGTGACAAATTTCTACATATAAATCACCTCACCAAATTTAAGTTGTAAGCAACAATTGCTAATTCAGAAATGTTTCTGAAAATTTTGTTTTTTTATTTAGACAGACAGACAGATATTCACCAACAGTAATGGAAGCTGAGGTGAGAAGATTTCCATATGCTTGAAGCTTGCCTGTACTAACAGAGCAAGACTCTGTCTCAAAACAATGTGAAAAACAAGTAAGTACAAATGTATAAAGAAACACAAATACTCTTCTAACAGACATGCTGGATTTGAGCCGAGGATTTGAACAGTGACACTATTTAGCTGCACAAATGAAGGTAAAGTTTACAATTCTTTCCATAGAAGAAGGGTGTATTTCAGTTTTCTTCTTATCGGAAAACTTACTTACAGTTATGAAAACATTTTTTAAAAAAATGCAACAATCAAGGCTAAAATATCAGAGCCCTACCACTAAACCAGCTAAGCTCTTAATTGTCACAACAAATATGTATTCTGGTTAACCTAAATCAGAAGGCAACATATTGACTAAATAGTCAGACACAAGACAGCTCAAAACTACCAAGACAAGGTTGGAGAAGCACATTTGTACAGTAACCAAGGATGACAAATCAGAATGAAATCTGCATCAAGAGCTACCGGTCAAGAAGTAGTAACTCATTAACAGCAACCAAGTCTCATGTCCAGGCTCTTACTCACTCCTCACTAAGAGGGTTGATAAAAGACCCAGGCAGTAGAAGCCATACTATAGTCTACTTTGGGTAGTAGAAAAACCTGATTCAATGTCTTGCTCCTATCTATGAAAGTCTGTGAATTCCTAAAGCACGTCTCTAACCTTACTTATTTATCAGATTTGGTTAGGTATATTTTCTAGGTAAAAATTTACTTTTCCTATACTAGTTCTATCAACCAATACTAGACTGAGTTAATTTGGATGAGGTCTAGCAAGTTTCTTAATACACTGTAAGTATTGCCTCTTGCTTTATATTCTATCCATCTGCTAATTTGGTTTCTTGCTTGCCTTTTTTTGCTGCAGCTGTGCACCGGGTTAACTGTTTCAATGGTTTTCCTACAATAACTCACAAATTTTTTCCTGATCAGTGTGCTGTATGATTGGTTCTTTGTTCCTAAGATAATTATTTTACATTTGTCTACACTGAACTGCATTTGCCATCTGCTGGCCCAATCACCTAAACAATCCAAATCTTTTTGAATCTGATTGCATTGTTCCTCATTATTTCCCTTAGCTCCAATTTTAGGATCATCTGCAAACTCCAAGATCTTTTCTTTAAAGATTGGACACATTTTATTTTAATAGAGAAGGGTTTTTTAAATGACCCTTTAGACATTCCAGCTGAAATCTTCTTCCAACTTGATAAGTTTCCATAAAGCTTGTCCCAAGACACCTTCCAATTTAGAGTCAAAGTGTTTCCAGAAACAAAACTAAGTATGATCCATTTCATTTTTCTCTATATTGCCATGTTATTAAAGCATTTATGCCTAAATCCTCTTCAAAGTATAAATTATTTAAGGAATGTAAAAGCTCTGTTCTCTCCTATGACTGCTCACGATATTTTATTTTGTAGTGCCTGTCCTAAGTATGAATGCCAAAACTTCTAGCTTTGCCCTGTGCATGTCATTTCACTTGTTCATAAACATACTTAATCCAACATATCTACTATTAGCACTTGATTCACTGCTGTCTTCTCACCTTGTTCCAAGTTATAAAACTTGTTGCTTACTAAAAAAGAATATTTAAGAAAATAATTTCTAGGAACACATATATTCTAGCATCCAAACTACCTTTATCTACTACTGATAACATGCTGATTTCACTATTTCTAACATTTTTATACATCAGATTACCCAGGGTCCAGTTAATTACAAAACATCTTTTTAACACACCATTTCTTTTTTCAGTGCTTTAAAATTTAAATATTGCACATAGACACTTATTTATCAGATTTGCTTGAAACATTTGAACAAAGTGAACCTTTGTTAATTAGGATGTAGAAGACCAAGTCAACTTTTAGGGCTCAGAAGAATTTCCTATATATAAACTGCACTGATTTCTTAGAATAATCATATAACTATTAAAGCCCTGCATAGCTGTATCGACCATAAATCAAAGGGGGGAGACATGAATGTATATGCTCTCCTGTAGTGATTTCAAGTGATAGATGCAGAAGATGCTGAATTTAAGAGCTACTTTCATTTATTCTCACAACACAAAACAGATGTTACAAATACAGATGTGACCACAAGATAGTGCTTGCCTTCAGTGCAGTTCAGAGTAAGACATAGCCAAGTAGAAACAAACTCACTGAAGGAAAGGGAACCGACTCCCAGTTACTAGATGGATGGTAAACTTTGTAAAGGACATGCCTACCAAATACTATCTTCTAAAAGGAAATCACTAAACTACGGTTATTAATACAGGGGGAAAGTATGAAATTCAATAAAGCCAAAAAGAAAAAAAATCTTAAGAAAATGGGGGTTTGCTGGTCGTTTCAAGGCTGTAAGTGGGTTTTTACTTCTCAATGTTTCTATAATCAGCACACAACATTCCCTTAGTTCTTTTCTTTTGTTGTGCTCAAGACTAGCCTGGCACCTCTTACATGTGCTCTACCTCCTAATCTATGATCCTAGCTCCCTGTACTGTTCTTATAAGACAGGTAGAAAGATTTTTTTCCCCTCAATTGTTAAAGCCAAACTTTGACCAACTGAATCCTGTTAAAGAAATTAAAAACTACTAACTTAAAACAGAAAAAAATCAGTAATTTTAATTAATTTATATATTAAGTAATATATAAAGGATCAAAAGGACACAAGACTTCATAATATATTAAGTACTTTTAAAAAAATGACTAGATTTGAGGGAAATTATTTTATTATAAGATAGGATTTGAAAACACATTAAAAATTGTATTGAAAATTAAAGAAAAGCAAGATTATTAGATCAGATCTTTCATCTGGATTTGGTAAAGAACTCACTAACAACTGGTTAGTCTTTCCCCTTCACATCAAGCCTTTATGGAATGACACTAAAATTCTCTCCAGGAGTATATGAATTTTAAATAACAAAAAATTACTAAACCAATAACCACTGACTTTTATTCCAATCAGCTCCCACTCCACTAAAACTTTGATCTTTATGTTAAATTCTACTAATGTTACATTTGACATATTATAACTTGATAGACATTTCAATTTAAAAATTAATTTTTCTTCATCTCCCTCATGATGATCCATGCTGTGGACTATACTTTAATTAGCAGTATACTAAATTCTAAGTTCAATTAAATATTTTCTGAAGTATATAATGAAGTACAGGATTATGAAAATAATAAATGTTTCAATTAGAATGAAAATACCACTTAAGAATAAGAATATGCAGAGATTCAAATCATCATCTACATGCTACCTACAGTGGGCAAACAATTCACCTTCAATAAATTGCAATATTTAAAAAGCTGGGTATGTCACACAAAATTACCAATTTAAAAAAAAAATCACTAGACTTAGCAATTTTAAATTGCCTCCCACAAAGCTTTCCAGGTACCCATTTTCTCACATATATTTCCTGTTGCATACCAAATCCACTGGGACTAGGGTTTATAACCCTAAAATGGGGCATGGTCAGTCAGATACTGATTCAAATCTCAGCTCCCCATTATCAAGCTGCATAATCCCAAAACATTCATTTGGCCTCTTTAAACTTCAAATCTTTATCATGACAAAAAGAAGATAATCATTATTGTTCAGGTTTTAAAAGTAAAACAATACAGAAAGGCATAGTGGTGTATAGATTTAATCTCAATACTCCTGAGGCAGAGGCTAGCAGATCTCTGTGAGTTTAAGGCCAGCCTAGTCTACAAAGTGAGTTCCAGGCCAGTCAGCCAGGACTACACAGTAAGACCCTGTTTTGTTTTGTTTTGATTAAAGAAAAAAAAAAAGCAACATAAAACAATGCATACAGTATCACACCAAAAATTAAATGTTTCATAAATGGTAGTTACTATTAAACTACCGAGACTGCAATTCGTAAACATTTTAAAATAAGATTTAACATAACATATGCTTTTTTCTACAGATACAGGACAGGAAAAACACAACAAAAACAAAAACTAAATCCCTATCATTTAATTAGGCTCCTTTGTAAAACAGAGAGTAACAATATAGATGGCAATACTGAGTTGTTATAAAAATGAATGAATCCATGCAAATGCTCTCAATAGTAGAAGGCACATCCCCTCTTTAAAAGGCTGTTACACACAGTAGTAGTTAGTAGTAGTTCCCAGAGGGCTGGCACACAAGGTTAATAAATGATGGATGTAGAGAAGCAAGTCAGTAAGTCAAAGCATATTGAATCAGGACCACTTCCAACATTATTGCTCTGTATACAGTCGTTACAATCCTCAACTACCCCTTATTTTTATGTTAAAGTTAGAAGTCTCTATAAGCAGATTACCAGTAACAAGCAGAAACAAACCTCAATTTCTGTACCTGAACAAAAGTAAGCCCTGACTGCTGCAGAAGAGCTCATTCTACTCACAAAGCACGCACATGATCTGCTGTTCATTATTTATTTTCAAAGGAGTTTTAGAGTAGGGCTGTCACCTGACCAGTAGAGCTAGACCAGGGAAGGTCGTGCTTTCTGACAACTTCTTTTCTGCCTCTAAGAGAATCTCAGCAGTTGAATCAGAACCAGTGCAGAAATGTACTTTCAGAATACTGGCTATAAACCTCAGTCATCAAGCCAAAAGGAGACAGTCTTGTCAAGCAGCAGCAGTGGTTTCCATTTAGTGTTACCAGGAAGAGGATCTGATCTTTAGCATCTCCTTTAAGGGGGTTTTTAATTAGTCTGAAAACAATAAAGAAGCTCCATTCTTCAACTATTTAATATAACACAAAGATAAAGTCATTCTTTGCTGGCTGAAGTAGTATGTATATTCTATATTCCCCACCAGGCCACAAAAAATCTTTCACATTACCAAACGATGAAGAAGCAAAACAAACAAACAAACCCAGACTTAAAAAGAGTAGTTTCCTTTCCAACTAAATAAACCTCCCTGAAATTTGTCTCTGCCTTTGATAATCGGCTAAATAAGATGCGGCAGCATCAGGAGGGTGTACAGATAGCTAGCAGGTGCTACAGTGTATCACAAAACCATGTAAAATAATCAAAATGACAACCAGCACTACCACAAGTGACATTAGTCATCAGTCAGCTTCTCGGCTTCCTCGGGGCCAGAATAAATAATTTACCAACTCTCTAGCTTCCAAACATTAATTATTTCCTTTGCATCCAAACCACATTTTAACTCTGATAGGTTCTGTGGAATAAAACACACAATGGGAATAATTTCCAAATATAGAATTATTTGACCATATGTAAATACAAATGCCTACCAAGTGACATACAGTGCAGATGTAATGGGGTTTGAAGGTGTTCATGTAATAAACTAAGTGAACGGGGGAAAAAATAGAGTTTAACAAAAGGAAGAAAAAGACCAATGGGTTCCCATGCACCAGACCAAACAGAGAATCTAAACTCTGGACACTAGACTGTAAACTCCAAATCACAATCTCACAGCAGGCTGGTTGACTGTAACTGAGGGGTAGGGCAGAACCTGCCCCACAACTTTAATATTCATTGCTGCCCTCAAAGAAGAGAAGTAAAAAATTTAAAATTAGCACATATGGGAAATTTTTTCAAAGTAAACTTAATATACAAGAAGATAAGAATCTTTTAAAAGTATTTTAGTGGGTATTTTAAATTGGTATATGAGCAAATTATAAACATCAATAAATTTGAAAGAGAAAACAGGTGTAAAAAAAAATTCAAGGACTATTTTCCCCAAATCTTATAATGGTATTAAAAGGTGTTTATTAATGCTATAGAAAAGAGAGAACAAAAGTTACATCCTAAATCTAGTTTTGTGTAAGCCTGCTAGTCTCAATGAGTATAAGTCAGCATTTATGAGTAACACAGAAAGACCACTGTGGCACATAATGTATTATGCTGTTACAGCAACATCTCTTTTAAACAGCATAAACATTTTTTAGTTTCCTGAAACTACTAATATATGAGAAATAACACAAACCTATTCATATATCTAATCTTTTCTTTTAATTTCAGTAAGAAATCCTTTCAGTGAACGAGTAATACACTAATATCTGGCTTGCATGCTATATTTTTTCAAAGGTATTTTAAAAATATACCATTTTCAATCATCATAATTTCACTGTTGTTAGAGTACATAACTACCTGGGAACAAAACCATACTGTTAATAATAAGCAAACCTGTCTCTGACTTATGCACAGAGCAAGTGAGGAACTACAAGTTGGACAGGTTTCTGACAGGCAGACAGAGAAGAGAAGGGGCCGCAGACAGTTAAGTGAAGATGGCTTCTTGCAGCTTCTTCCCCCTCTTTCACTCATTACAAAGGTCCAGAGGGGTCTCTTCAGGCTGGCAGGCCCAGGCTGCACAGCTAAATTCAAAGCTGCAACCAGCTTTGAATGTGTTTAGCCCAAGCTGTGGGCCCACCAGCATCTCTTCTTTGTCTAAAGTGACCAAGTCTAACTTAGGGGAAGAGGACACAATCCAGCCCACCAAACACTTAAAGCCCCAGGCCTCCAGGAGAACAGTGAGTCTCTAACCTCTCTGTTTTGCTCTGAGTATGGGTGTGTGTGTGCACGGAGTTCTTCACCTTTAATAAAGCTTATTATCTGCTGCTACCTACTAAGATTCTCTTCCTGCCCTTTAACTATTTAATTGACAGAGAAAACAAACACAAACAAGACCCCTAGAAGCTAACACAGCACTTGTATTGTCTTGATAAATAAACAAATAGCACACAGGTTAGTCTCCCCCAAACTAAAATAAAACTATAAAAATTACATACAATGTATTAAACATCTGTTGCATGAATCTTAAAAGTTCTTATTAATAAAATCAAACCCGGAGCCA
Source organism: Peromyscus eremicus (assembly GCF_949786415.1). Taxonomy (NCBI): domain Eukaryota; kingdom Metazoa; phylum Chordata; class Mammalia; order Rodentia; family Cricetidae; genus Peromyscus; species Peromyscus eremicus. Next base: position 64,983,364 of record NC_081432.1, read on the forward strand.
GGTATTGGGGTGAATGCTGGAAGATCAGAGAAGCAGAACAAGCCACAGCCACCTCACCTTGCCAATTCCTCAGCTGATCCTGTTTCCTCAGACTGGAAGTTTCTGAGTCCTCATCCAGATGGATCTCAGCTGAACTGCTGCTCAAAAGCCTAAAAGCTTAACCAGCTAGTTCCTGGTTTTCATGCCTTATATACCTTTCTGCTTTCTGCCATCACTTCCTGGGATTAAAGGCATGCCTGGCTGTTTCCAGTGTGGCCTTGAACTCACAGATATCCAGACGGATTTCTGCCTCTGGAATGCTAGGATTAAAGGCGTGTGTGCCAACATTTTCTGACCTCTATATCTAGTGGCTGTTCTGTTCTCTGACCCAAGATAAGTTTATTAGAGTGCACAATATTTTGGGGAACACAATACCACCACATTAAACATCTTTCACAAATTATTTAAAATTAAGATTTTATACTAAGATAGGAAGACTTAGGTGCTCTCCCAGGTACTTTCCTGTTGCTGTACTAAAGCACCACAATCAAAAGCAACCTACACAAGAGCTTATTTGAGCTTACAGTTCCAGAGGGTTAGAGTCCAAAATTGCAGAGCAGAGGCAGCAGGCAGCCATAGTGACTGGAACAGGATGCTGAGAACTCACATCCTGAATAGCAAGAAGAAAGCAGAAAGCAAACTGAAAACGGCTTGAGTCTTTAAATTCTCAAAGCCCACCTCCAGTGACATACTTCCTCCAACAAGGCTGCACCTCAGATACTGGGGACCAAGCGACCAAATTTGAGTTTTTGGGAGATAGTCTCATTCAAATCACCACACTGACCTTTGGCTCAAAATATGGAACCTTGCAGATCTCCCCATGGATATCTGTGTACACTTCAATATAGAAAGTATGTTAAGCATTCAGTATCAGTCAAAAGAAAATAAATGCACAAATATTGTCACATTGTGAAATACTACAGAATAATAAAAAATTAACAAATCACATATTAACAAGCAGCATATGTCATATTCAGTAAAAACGAGAAAATAAAATTCCCAGTAGAGGATTTTATTTTATTTTTGTTTGGGTTTTCTTTTCTTTCTTTTTTTTTTTTTTTTTTTTTTTTTTGAGACATGGTTTCTCTCTGGTGCTGGTTGTCCCAGAACTCAGAGATCCGCCTACATCTGCTTCCCGAGTACTTGGATTAAGGGCATGGTGGTGCATTACATGGTAGGATTAAAGGTGTGAGCCACCACGCCTGGCAAAGATTTATTTATTTTTATGTACATTGGTGTTTTGCATCATGTCTGTCTGTTTGAGAGTGTCAGATCCCCTGGAACTTGAGTTACAGACAATTGTAAGCCATGTGGGTGCTGGGAATTGAACCTGGCTCCTCTGGAAGAACAGCCAGTGCTCTTAACTGCTGAGCCATCTCCTCAGCCCACAAGGATTTTAAATAAATGGTTCTAACATCTGCTGTGAGAAAAAAAATAAAAATAAGGAGCCCAACTCCCAATTCCACAACTGTAACAACTTAAAGAGACCTGTTACTTCATTAGCATATTCTCAATTTTCTTCGTATGAAAAATCTGACTTCTACTTATTTAAAAAGCAAACAAAAACCCCAAGTAAGATTTCAGACATACTTAAGAAGGCACGAAAAACTCCAGTATTACAAGGAGACTCAGCTGTCTCCAACTATCTAAACTTGACAACTACATACACAAAATCTGTATTGACATCATTTCCACCTCTCCCTCTAACCTACCCCCAACTCTATTTCTTTATGGGCCTTGGCATATAGCATCTATAGCTAAATAACAGCAAGATGCCTTCCAGCAAAAATTACATCTCCATAAAGAAGTTCAAAATACTTCTGTCACCATGAAGACAATAACAGAAACACTGCTAATTGTCACAGAAACTAGCACAAAGTAGCAGCCATCTGATTTAAAGACTTACTGACTTATTAACTTAAACAAGAATTCATATCCAACTTATATTAACATTTTCTATATGAAGTCTGCCATGGAGTATTGTGATTTATCTCATAAACACACTAGAGTATGTTCAAATTCTATCAATTCTGACTAGCATAAACTTGAAACAATGAAGTGATCACACCTGTTAAGCAATGTAGCTTCCCAGATATTTTAAAAGTTTATACAGTAAAATACTATTTCTTCCTAAGTCCTTGAGTTTCTCATGAATTTTTGTATACACTGGACTCAGTGCAATCTAATTAAGGCAATAAAGTACACAGTAAAGATAAGGAGATGGAGGAATTTGGAATAATAATAGTAATAGAAAGATAAGGAGATGGAGGAATTTGGAATATGGAATAATAGAAACAGTATAAAACAGGAACTTGGGACACTCAAAAAATAATAAAGGACATGGTGTCAAGAAGGGGTGAAATTAGCCCAATTTTAACTTAAAAAATACAATATATATAGCTAATGGTATCTTGAAAAATACTAATATTAAATTCAAACAAAATATACGACGGCAGAAAAAAATAATTCTTAAGATCAGTTACTTTGGTTACATAAAAATCATTGCAAGGCAAAAAAACAAACAAAGCAAAACACCTCAACAACTTTAGAACACTATTAAATAAACTAATCAAGTTATCTTTACATCATACCTAAGATAGGATAAGATACAGCTTGAGACACGGAAGCTGTCTTATTTACTTTTCTATTGCTGTGATAGGACACCATGACCAGGACAACTGGATACTCACAGCTTCAGAGGGTTGGAGCACAAGATCATCATGTTATGGAGCATGGCAGTAGGCAGACAGGCAGGCAGGCATAGTGCATTGGAACAGAAGCTGAGAGCCTACATCTTGATCCAAAAGCAAGAGGCAGACAGAGATAACTGGCTAACTAGAAATGGCTTTTGAAACATCAAAGCCTGTCCCAGTAACATACCTCCTCCAACAAGGCTATACTTCCTAATCCTTCCCAAACCATTCTACCAACTGGGAACTAATTGTTCAAACATATGAGCCTATGTGTTATCTTCATTCAAACCATCAGTCATTCAAACCATCACAGTAGCGGAACTTATGGCAGCCTCATCTGGGACTTCCACCAATAATTGATCAATAGTAGTTTCACGACATTTGGTAACCCAGACTCAGAAAGACAAACATGGTATGTACTCACTCATAGGAGGATACTAGATGTGGAACAAGGATGACTGGACTGCTACTCACATCACCATGGAGGCTACCTGGAAAACAGGACCCCAAGAAAGACACGGGGATTGCCCAATGACGGAGAAATGGATGAGATCTACATGAACAGCCTGGACATAAGTGGGGGAAATGAAGGGCGAGGGTCGAGGGAAACAGAGCTTGGGGGAGCGGGAGATCCCAGCTGGATCAACAACAGAGAGGGAGAACAAGGAATAGGAGACCATGATAAATGAAGACCACATGAGAATAGGAAGAAGAAAAGTGCTAGAGAGGCCCACAGAAATCCACAAAGATACCCCCACAATAGACTGCTGGCAATGGTCGAGAGACAGCCCGAACTGACCCACTCTGGTGAAGGGATGGCCAAACACCCTAATTGTCGTGCTAGAAGACCCATTCAATGACTAAGGGATCTGGAAGCAGAGATCCACAGCTAGGCCCTGGGTGGAGCTCCGGGAGTCCAATTAGCGAGAAAGAGGAGGGTTTATATGAGCGAGAATTGTTGAGACCAAGGTTGGATAAAGCACAGGGACAAATAGCCAAATGAATGGAAACACATGAACTATGAACCAATGGCTGAGGGGCCCCCAACTGGATCAGGCCCTCTGAATGGGTGAGACAGTTGATTGGCTTGATCTGTTTGGGAGGCATCCAGGCAGTGGGACCGTGTCCTGTGCTCACTGCATGAGTTGGCTCTTTGAAACCTGGGGCTTATGCAGGGTCGCTTGGCTTGGCCTTGGAGGAGGGGACTGGACCTACCTGGACTGAGTCTGCCAGGTTGATCTCAGTCCTCAAGGGAGGCTTTGCCCTGGAGGAGGTGGGAATAGGGGGTAGGGTGGGGGGAAGGGGAGGGAGCGGGAGGGGGGAGAACAAGGGAATCAGTGGCTGATATGTAGAACTGAATGGTATTGTAAAATAAATAAATAAATAAATAAAAGAAATATTTAAAAAAAGAAATGGTAACATCTCAACTCAAGATAACAAATATCTTTTAAGAGATATACTATGAAATTCAGATATTTTCTTAAGTCTGAAAGCATGGTAAGATTTCATAAGATAAAAAGATAATTTTTATGTTATTACAAGAGATGATTAGAGCACTGTGCTAACACAGACTCCATTCATTTCCTCTTTCTGTAATTTTTCTATATTGTCCAAAACATAAAACCATCTACTTTATTTACCTAGTTGTGCCAATATGCCATAACTTACATATACATCAAGAAAAAAAGTTTCTTACTTAATCCAATTCCCTGCGCTTTAACAGAATACTTGAGACTGGTTAACTTATAATGAATGAACATTCATTTGGCTAATTGTCTGAAGGGTAGACGTAAAAGATGAAAAGGTTACCACGGGTGATAGAATTCTTCTTACTTACAAAGGTAGAATGGGAAAGGTAAGGAAAGTCCAATAAATGAGAAGACTATCTCCACTTTCAAGGAACAAGATTCTACTGACATTAAATTCTGATACTGGTGCCAAATATGCTGTGGAGTCTATTGTTGTATTTACTGTCATGGAGAAGGTGGGGGCCTACTTGAAGGGTGGAACCTAAGGATCATTGTCCCTGCCTCCCTCTGGTGCTCTATTTGTGATGGTGATCAACAATGAGAAGTAAAAAACTCACTCGAGATTATTAGCAATGCCTCCAGAACTACCAACAGCTTAACCACCCTGGCCAAGGTCATCCATGACAACTTTGACATTTTTAAGGAACTCATGACCTCAAGCCATATGATAATCCCCACTAAGAAGAATGTATATGGCCCCTTCAGTAAACTATGGTGTGATGGCCCAGAACATCATCCCCTGACAAGGCAGAAAGTAAGGGCATCCCAGAGTTGAACAGGAAACTCATAGTTGTACTGAGGACCAGGCTGTCTGCTATGACTTTCACAGTAACAGCCACCTTCTACTTTGGATGCTGCAGTTGATACTGCTATCAATGACCATTTGTCAAGTTCATTTCCTGGTACTACAACAAATTTGACTACAGAAACAGGATGGTAAAGCACTTGATCACCTATCCCCAGCAAGAACACAAGAGGATGAGAGAGGCCCTCAGTGCTGGGGAGTTCCTGCTGGTACTCAACCCCATAACACTCAGCTTTTAGCTTCACTGTTTCTATCACCGACCTCCAGAAGGAGGAAGAAGGCTTAGCAATCCCTACTCTCTCTGAAACACCAACAACAAAGTTCACTGTACCCTGCCAGAAAGAAAAAGGAAAAAAAAAAAAATGTATAGTAAGTGTTGTGGAATATTTGTTTACTCTGTGTAAAGATATGTCACTGTGATTGTTTTAATAAAGCACTGAATGATCAAACAGGCAGGAGAGAATAGGTGGGACTTCTGGGGAAAGAGAGGAACTCTGGGAAGAAGAAAGGTGGGGAGATGTCAGCCAGACACTGAAGAGGGCCGACACATGTACAGAGGAGAGGTAACCAAGCCATGTGGCACAACATAGATTAATAAAAACAGGTTAATTTAAGTTATAAGAGCTAGTTGGGGAAAAGCCCAGCAGGGACTACACAGAAAGACTTTGTTACAAACAAAACAAAACACCAGTGCAGAGACCCAAACTACTTCATCATATATTATCCACAAAATGGGTGGGACATTAAGGAAATCTTGTGCTTAACAAGTTCTCTGGCCATACTTTTACTAGGCATATAAAGGAGCCAAGACACAAGCCATATTATCATTCTTAGAACTGCACTATTATTTCAGGAAAGGCTTCATACTATGACAAAAAATAATGGAGAATGTACAAACACCTCTTTTATTTGATACTAGGTGTAAATAGGTCTTTCTAAAGAGCTCTAGTATTATATACATGAATAAGAATCACTGCTAAAGAATTTTTCGAAGATTTTAATGTACAAACATACCTCGATGGTTACCTAGTTAAAATTACCAAGCCATCTATAACCTAAACACAAACTAGAAATTAAACTTTTAGAGCTAATTAGAGCTTAATAAAGTAAGTTGCCATAAGATGGAAGAATTAAAAAGACTATACAAGAGGAGGGAGGAAAGGAAAGGAGGGAGGGGGAGAGAGAAGAAAATTTTTAAGCTAAACTCTAGGAGATTTCTATTTTCTCACACAAAATTTCACTCAGAAAATAGTTTTAAAAAATGTTTTGGCAAAACTGCCAACTTTATCAACATATGTGACACATAGCACAGCTTTAAAAAAAATAAGATCATTGGATCATTCAACAAAATTGTAAACTCTGAAGGTTTAACAAACAGGATTAGCTTTCAGTACAGTATCAAATATGCTGTTAATTATCAGAATTACAAGGTAAAAAGAAGCACAAAAATGCTGCAATATTTGATATAAAGAAAAAAATAACAACTGTCCACTTCGTTGTGGTCCATTTTGCCTGCTTATCTTTCTACTCCCAATAATAATACCCTCTCACTTATGTCCTCCTTGAAAATGAGTCCTAAGCATTCAGCTCTAATTAGGATGTATTTATCAAACTCACCCCGCCCCTGCCTCAAGGCTCAGGAACCTATGTGAAAGGGAGGCAGAAAGTTTTTAAGAGCCAGAGGTAGCAGAGTTTTCCAAAAAAAATAGCATTTTCCAGACATAACAGTCCTGATGCGCATATGAGCACAGAGGCTGTGACGGCACGCACAAGACAAGAAAGGAAGTAGATACAAAGTCCCACCTCTAACCAAGAAGCTATTTGTAATTAATACCTGTTTATAGAGGAAAAATCAGTTTCTTCCAGTAGAGTGTCACCGGGTATAAGAACCACCTCGAGGGCAGATGTCATGTGAAGGAGTAGCTGATCAATACAAAATGGATTCCATGTTTTTAAGTATGCTTTTTTTGGTTACAGCTTATTGGTTTCTGTTGTGTGCTTTCTTTTCATTTTCTTGGTTTTATTTTGTTTTGTTTTGAGAGAGAGAATATGAAATCAGGAGGGGATCCAAGATCTGAGAAGAGTCAGGGAAGGGGAAGAATATGACCAAAATACTTTATAAGAAAAAACTTTAAAAAAATCAATAAGTGTAAACTTGGCTATGACATAAAGTATTACCTTGCTTCTATATTAACTAGATAAGGCATAATTTAACAAGTAAAAGAAAAAGTAAATATGTTCCAAGAGCAGTACAGTGTCAGCCTTTCCCAAAAGACATAACCACCAACCACATTGGTTGGTGTAAAACAAACAAACAAAAGACAAATCGTGGCCCAGGAAAGCTCCACTTTACAAGCTCCTATCCTGACAAATAACAGTTTCAAAACTGTCTCAGATAAGATCACAAATTCATAGTCATCACAGCAATGGTAATATTTCATTCACTAAGTGAACTAACTAACTTATTTAGTGATACAACATTATTTGAATAACTACAACTCTGAATTACCCTACCCTGCTTCCTATGGCATTCACACCAACCCACATCAACACTGTTGTAATTTAATTCATCTGTTTTCTGACATGTTTAGTGTACATATTTAAGATCCAGGATGGAAAGCTCCCTGTTTTCAGGCAGCAAATAGAGTTGGAAAGACCCTTTCCCATAAGCCTCACACAAACTGACAACTTTTCTTACTCTCTGAGACTCCCAAGAGTCTTTTAAATAATTACATGTGCTTTAAACTGTATCGGACTGGACATTGTGGTGCATATCTTTGATCCCAGCACTTAAGAGGCTGAGAAAAAAGGAGAATAACAAGTTCCAGCCAGCCTGGGCTAGATAGTGGAATCCTGTCTCAAAAATAAGTAGCTGCATTGAAAGCTGAAATGATTACTTTGTCCTGTTTATGAACATGCTAAAATGTTTGTATATTAAGCACTGTATTAAGGCTTGATTTAATAGTATGTGGTCATGTATGTGAAAACCTAAGAACCAGTCATCCTTTTAAAAATGTGTCTAGTCCTAACAATATTATTATGAACAAATCATACATGAACAAACAGAGCCCTGGGAATGTCCTTGAGTTTAACTGCCAAAGATCTGATCTTAGTATTGATTATTTAACAGGCAAATACACAAGATCTCAGAGGTACAAGTATGCAGTTTTGTTCAATTCTGAATCTAGTAAAAAAATCCAAGTAGTTCAAGTATTTGTCTACCATTCGAGAACGATAATTAAGTATAACACAAACTGAATTTACTGAACAAGCTTAACTGTAAAAGACAGGTGACCAAACAAATCCTCTAAAACGTAGAGCAATCTCCATATTATTCTATATACATATATAAAACTAACGGGTTTAAAAAGGCTCCTTGAGCTAACTAAATGATTCCCAATCCCAGTGCCCTCCACTTACTTTCAGCTGAATGACAATAAGCAAGCTACTTAACATCTCCAACTCTCTATTTCCTCATCCTTAAAATAAAAAATTACAATCACTATGTTACCTTATTGGGAAAGTCAAGAAATCCAAGCAAAATATGTGAACACTGGACAGCATATGATAGGAACTGAGTAATACTACCTATAATAGGTTATATTAATATGTCTTTTCAAACAAAAGTTCTTTGTTGTTTTTTTTGGAGACAAGGTTTCTCTGTGTAACAGCTCTGGCTGTCCTGGAACTTACTCTGTAGACCAGGTTGGCCTCAAATACACAGAGATCCATCTGCCTCTGCCTCCTGAGTGCTGGGATTAAAGGTGTGCACCACTTCCACCTGGCTCAAACACAAGTTCTTAAAATTATCTTACTGTCAGAAGAAATTCCCAGATGCCTATGCTTGAGTAATTGTACATACATGTGTATCACCAAAGGAATGATCACTTGTACAATGAATGCAGTTAGTATTCTATCAATAGGTGTTAATAATAATGTGCCCTCAGTAGATTACGGTGACTGCTAATATACTTTATTTAGCAATGGAGAAAGCAACATTTTTCTTCAAAAGACCACACAAGTATATTAAAGAACGTTTAAAAATGGAATTCCATATCTAATAGTCATGAAGTTCTTTTCCCCAGAATAGAAAAGCCACAGATATATATGATATACACACTTCTTAATCCAGGTTACATAAATCACTGAAGAACATTTTTCAAGACAAGCATAAGACAATACTACTGCAACATTTTAATTAAATATTAATATATGCAATATTTCAAGGTAAGAAATTTGGATATTTGTGCATAATTTACAATTCTGTAATAGAACCTATCTAGAGAAGCCATAGCATTCTTAACTTGAGATATACAGTGCAGCTTCTCTCCCAAGTGTAAAAACTGTAAGGCACATTGTCATTCACTCCAAGAAACAAGAAACAAAAACCATGTTGCAGACATGGCATGCCTTTGTTCAAGTGACTATTTACCTGTTCATAAACTACTCAAGGAAAGCCCTGATAATTACCATTATGAAACAGAATCAGAAGAAGAAATGATATTCATTGTTTAATAACAGAAACCAGTCTAACTTATTAAAATATTATTTGTAAGATATAGGAAATAAATAGTATGAGTGATATAAAAATTTATATAACTATCTTGCTGTTATCCAAATGCCCATATATAATCAACTCTAAACAAAGAAGGGATCCAAATCTAAGTTGCAGTTCAATTCTGTAAACTTTCCTAAAACATTCCAGTGGTAAAACAGACTTGCCACTAAAATTAAATAACTCCATCATTTATTCTAAAACAAGAAATGCAAACCTGCCTTTCAAGAGACAGAAAATAATGTAGAGTTAGGTTTACAAGTTCCATTTTTGTTTACATATGAAACACTATCATTAATCAGTAAGTGACTAACAGTGACCACATACACAATACCCTGACACTTTATAACATTCAAGTAACCCTAAAAGGGTAAATTTAATGCTAAACAACAAAGTATAGCTAGAATATTATCACTGACATAAATTACCAACAAAGTAAAAAATAAAAATAAGACCATGGAACTGGAATGAATATAACTCTCTGCCTTAGAGCTAATACTTTAATTTTCAAGAACCACAAAGAAAAAAATCAAAACTAGTCAGTAACAATGCAGCGTCTAAAAGCAATAAACTCAAAATTAAGTTATAAATAATTTAAAACATGTCATGAAGATGTATTAATAATTCATCAAATAAATAATTTACTAAATAATCAAATAAATAAATAATGAAATACATAAATAAATCAGCAAATAAATAATTCTGCAAAATAACCTAAACAATAAGCCACCCAAACAAATCACAACCTATAAAACTACAGTGATTTTCTGGATTCTGATAGTTTTAAATAAGCAAATGTACACAGAATAGATCAATCCTTGTTAGAATTAGAAATATTTTTCAATGCTATTGGAAAAATCCTCATTTTAATACATGAGAACATATTTTCAATTTTTAAAAGCAGCACGGCACTAGTTCTTATAAATTATTAAGATAATTATAATATCCACCTCTATATTTTGCATATATCTTTAACATATTTTCCCTGAAACAAATGGACATGAAATATTCTTAAACTTCTTTTTCAGAGAGATACTTACAGTATGACAGTGCTTTAGCCTTTCTGACAGTTTTCCTGTCTTCACCCAGCCATCAGAGACTTTCTACAGTGGAACAACAGTAAGAATAACCTTAGTTAGTAGGGACAGTGTTTCATGCACATAGAAGCCATAATATTTTATGAGTCCACAAAATAACAGGAAGTGGACTGCATTAGTCACAAACTGTGTCAAGTTTTAGAAATTCAGCCTCAAAGTTAAGCTTTCTCTATTGAAGCTGACATACAAGCTGTAACAATTTGCAGGATTTCAGATATGAAGACAAAAATTTACAAAGACAAAGCGACTGGTTGACATCTAAAGTGTCCTTAAATTTGAGAACCTCAAAGTCTTGGAAAGTGCACCATGAGATCACTTAACTGTTAAGATCTGAATGTAGTCACAATCTAGTTAGCATACCATAGGGGTCAAACTACTACTGAGACATAAATTAGTCTTCATTGAACATTTATCTAAAGTTGTTCATGTATTCCATATAATACAGCGTTCTTGAAATCTTCCTGATTTGTCCATAAAAACCTTCAGGATTCTGTTAGATCTATGTTCTTCACTTAGTTAACATTGAAGTTATAAACATTTTTAAAAGCAGTACTAAACAGTAAAATGGTCATAAAACAAATTTACTTTTCAGCTATCAAAAATTTTTCAAAAATGCAAAAACATTCTGCCATACAATATTTAGCCTTTAATGTTTTATATTTTTCCTTTAAAGCTATCAAATGTTTTCTGAAACGGTATTTATTAACTAAAATTACTTGAGGGCTGAAGAGATGACTCAGTGATTAAGAGGGGCACAGCTCTTCCAAAGGAACAGAATTCCATTCTCAGCACACCAAATAGGCAGCTCACAACCACCTATACAACTCCAACTCCAGAGTAATTAAGCCAATGCCCCTGGCTGGCCTTTTGAGGCAACACACACACACACACACACACACACACACACACACACACACACACAGGCACATACCCCCATACACAGTTAAAAATACTTAAAAAATATTAAAAGCACTTGTGACAGCTATTCTTGCTTGTCAAATTGACTACATTTGGAATGAACTAAAATCCAAAAGGCAGGGTATGCTGTGAGGGATTTTTTTTTTCTTAATTAAATCATTTGAAATTGGAAGACTCCACTTTTAATTTGGATCTTGTTAGGTAGGAAGATCCACCTGTCATCCAGATCTTTTGCGGTGGGAAGATCCACCTTCAGTCTGGGCCACACTTTCTGCAGGCAGCTTATATAAAGGACGTGGAAGAAGGAAGCCTGCTGTCTTCGCCTGCTTGACTCCTTCTCACTGAGAAGTCCATTCCTTCACTAGCATTAGAGCCTACTTCTTCAGGATTCTGGCATATACTGAAGACCAGCTGAGACATCCAGCAGATGGCCTGGATTCTTGGAACTTCTACTGGTAGAGAGCCACTGTTGGACGAACTGGACGACAGCCTGTAAGTCATTCTAATAAATCTCATGTGTGTGTGTGTGTGTGTGTGTGTGTGTGTGTGTGTGTGTGTGTGTGTGTGTGTGTAGCTAAAGTTTTCTCCAGTCCTGCCTGAGCCCACAGCCCACTTAGACCCAAATAAACATACAGAGGCTTATATTAATTACAAACTGTATGGCCTAATGGCTCAGGCTTCTTGCTAGCTAGATCTTACATCTTAAATTAACCCATTTCTATAAATCTATACCTTGCCACGTGACTCGTGGCTTACAGGTATCTTTACATCTTGCTTCTCATGGTGGCGGCTGTCAGCACCTCTTGACTCAGCCTTCCTGTTCCCAGAATTCTCCTCTCTCTTTGTCCCGCCTGTATGTCCTACCTGGCTACTGGCCAATCAGCACTTTATTTATTAACCAATCAGAGCAACACATTCACAGCATACAGAGCGATATCCACAGCATGTGTATAAATTCTGTAAGTTCTGTTCTTCTAGAGAACCCTAACTAATGTAGAATTCAAGAACAAAATTCAGCAATCATCAAGCAATTCCTAAAATTAGGTATTTTCTATATCATTTAAAATATTTCCTTCTCAATTCCAATTATTCTTCAGTATGAAGTTCAGTTTTCAACAGAGATCTCACATCCACCAGAACACAATGTGTTTTTCCTTAGCTATGACCTAATAAACTAACACAGAGACCTTAAAAATTAGGTTACATCCCTTCCAAATCAAAAAAATAATTACAACCAAATAATGATTTAAACAACAGAAGTCCAGAAGTGAACAATCAAAGGCTGATTTGGCACCTTCTCCAACTATCTGTAGTCTGTTTCTTTCCATCTTTTGGTTCTGCCTCCTAGTGATTCTATTCAAAGTCACATTATCTTCCAAGCACACTGGAAATTACAACTAATATACACACACTGAAGCAGGAGGGTCAAGGAAGGAACAATTAAGTATCTCCAGTTCCCTTCTAAATTTCACATTGTACTATATCTTATAAATGACTAATGCTATATGGCGAGCCATATGATGCATATACTAAAACAGAGATAATACCCTGTAAATAAAAATGAAAAAATAAATAAATATGAATGTTCTAAATACAAAGGATCATTCTATACTGACAAAAAGTAAGGAAAATATAAATGTTAACAATACAAGTAAAATTAAAAGGATAGCCTCAGAATAGAAAGCATGCCTATGATACTTTGATGAAACACACCTCTACTCCCTCCCTATCCTCCACTTGTCCCTCTGAACTTCACATGCTCTTTTTTTCTTCTTTTTTCCCAAACTCACTGAGAACACTTAGTGCTGCCTTGTATGTGAGTGGGTGTAGAACTAGAGGACAGGCAGTGTCTCGGGGAAAGAGTCAAAGGACAGCAACTCTCCTTTTCCCAGGAGCTATTGCCAATAGCTTCTCAACTAGGAATGAGTTTCATGAGCTGTGCTTTTGCAAAAGAGGTGATTATAACAATACATTGCACATTTCAAAAAGGTATAATGTGCTGAATGTTTTCACCATAAAGAAATAATACATGGGACATCAAGGTGGCTTATGAGATAAAGGTACTTTTTACAAAACCTGAAAACATGAGCTCCATCCTGGGACCAAAATAGTAGAAGAGAAATAACTACTCTCTTAAGTTGTCCTCTGACCTACAAACATGCGTGCATGAACACATACACACACACACACACACACACACACACACAGAGGCATAGACACACGTATACATGCACACGCATGTGCAACAGTTTTAAAATGTAATAATACACACTTGAAAATGTATATTTAACCTGACTGAATCAATACTTAACATACACAAATACTAAAATTTATTATTCCCTGATATGTATAGTTATGTCATATATAATTTCAGTATCAAATTTAGGGGCCAAGTACGTATCTCCATAGTAAGAGAATGTCAAAAGACTATTTGTTCAACCTCAAGCACTTAAGCAATAAAAAACAACTAAATAATGTTTTAAATGCAGAACTGATTTTCAAACATTTTAGAAAGAAGAACTAAATATTAGCGCATAAAATATGCTTCTTGCTGTGTTGTGGTCTTACACTAAGACAAGAGGATCACAAGTTTAAGGCTATCCTGGACTAAGAGACTCTATCTCAAAAAAAAAAAAAATAGAGATAGACACAAATACATACATACAAACATTTTAATTAAGAGTATGAAAGGTTATTTCTCTCAATTCAAAACAATACATCAAAGATGTTTTTAGAACAATTACCCTTATTATTTGTTGAAATGTCATAAGGGATACACAACTCCTATGAGTTGTCTATCCTCTTTTTAAAAAATTCTATAATATTCCAATATACATCAAATTTTAGGAAGCACTGAATTAAAAAGAAAATACCACACAAATAATATAAACACAAAACAGTAATAGTTGCTTAGCTATGGTATTACAAAGTAAAACTAAATTTCATTTTCTCTATTTATTTTATTACTTTTTTGTTGTCTGAATCTTAGATGGTCTTTTAATTAAAAAAAAAAAAAAAACAAACAAACCAGAGCCAGATATCAGGGTGAAAGCTGAATGATCAGAGAAGCAGAACAGCCATCTACTAGTTCTTACCTCTACGAAATCCTCAGCCTAAAGAGAGTGAGTTCCTGTTTCCTCATGCCTTATATACCTTTCTCTGCCCTGCCACATTACTTCCTGGGATTAAAGGCATGTGCTTCCCAAGCAAAGGCATGAGATCTCAAGTGCTGGGATTAAGGGTGTGTGCCACCACTGCCTGACCTCTATGTCTAATTTAGTGGCTGGCTCTGTCAGATCCTCAGGCAAGTTTATTATAGTACACAATATACCACCACACTTTCTAACTTTCTATAATGAACATATGAATTTTTTTCATCAAAGATTATGGCATAGACAAAGAGCACCACCAACACCTCAAGTACCATCCATTCTGCTCGAGCAAATGGTCTGAGCAGTAGAACAGCCCACAGAACAGCCTGGACCTGTGCAAGAGCCTTCTCCTGTCCCAGGCTTCACACAAAGCTAGCAGCTTTCCTAGGCACTTGGTATGTGGCCTGGACAAACACCCAAGTGAGGAATGAGCTGTCTCCAGAATCCAAATAGGCCCACCAAAGGTTGTGCTTCTTTCTTAGTGGTGGGAGGGGCCAGGTACAATAACTTATCCTTCACCTTAGAAGGAGTATCTCTGCATGCCCCACACCACTGGACCCCTAAGAACTTCACTGAGGTAAAAAGCCCTTGAATTTTGGCTGGATTTATTTCCTATGTTCTGATGCACATATGTGTTACCAATGAGTTCAATGTGGTTGCTACCTCCTGCTTACTTAGTCCAATCAGCAAAATGTTGTCAATATAGTAAACTAATGTGATAGTTTGTGGAAGATTCAGATGATCAAGATCCTTTCTAAACTAAGTTGTAACACAGGGCTGGAGAGTTAGTATATCCCTGAGGCAAAACTGTAAAGGTATACTGTTGGTCTTGCCAACTGAAAGCAAATTGCTTCTGTGGTCCTTACAGATGCATACCAAGAAAAAGGCTTTTGCTAGATCAAAAGCAGCATATCATGTACCAAGAGATGTGTTAACCTGCTCAAATTAAGGATACCACATCTGATACAGTAACTAAGAGTGGATTCACTACTTACTAAGTTTTCAATAGTCAACTGTCACTCTCCATGATCCATCTGCCTTTTGCACTGGACAGATAGGAGAGTTAAAGGAAGATGTGATGGGAACCACCATGCCTGCATCTTTCAAGTTCTAAATGGTGGCACTAATTTCTGCAATTCCTCCAGGGATGTATTACTGTTTTTGAATCACTACTTTCCTTATCAGAGGCAACTCTACAGGCTTCCATTTAGCTTTTCCAACCATAATAGCCCTCACTCCACAGGTCAGGGAACCAATGTGAGAATTCTGCCAACTTCTAAGTACATTTATCCCAATTATAAATTCTGAAACTGGAGAAATAACCACAGGATGAGTTCAGGGAACCAATGGACCTACTGTGAGTTGGACAGACTTCATTCAAAACTCTATTTGGCCAAAAACACATGATCTTCATAAGCTCCTACTTTAATTGGAGAGCCACAATGTTTCTTGGGATCTCCAAGAATCAGTGTCAATTCAGGACCAGCATGCAACAGATCACGGAAGATCTGTTTCCTTTTCCCCAGTGTACTGCCACCCTTGTAATAGGCCGTGGCTCCCTCTGGAGAAGGACTACAGAAAGGATAGTTATTTTACTTAGGTATTTTATCAAGGTCCTTCCTCTGTGGGAACTCGACCATCCCCATATTTAGGGAGTTCTGGGTCTGCCAACTGGCTCGTCTGGAAATTGATTCACAGGCCATGATTCCCTTTTGCCATTATTCATATGGAATCTTTCTCATTTGTTTGAGAATTTTTCCAATTATACATATCAAACAAAATGTGGTAGGCTTATCTATTTCATGCCTGGAAATACCGTATTTGATAACTCAGTACCAAGAGTCCATATGAGTCACACAACCACAAAATTAACTTTGTCTATGCTGCCCATTACGATAATTATGATAACCTTGACTTTGGTGATTCAGTGCTGTCACCTGTCCCCTGCTACTTTGGGACCCAATTAAACCCACTTCATTTAATTTGTCCAGCTGGGCAGCAGCATCTCCAACCCTAAGGTCTGGCACAAAGAAGAGGGCAACAACAAAGCTCTTTGAATGCACTGGTGCCACTCTCACCAGTCTGCCCTGAGAGGATTAGTGAAGGGCAGGTCTTCACGGCCTTCCTGTGGCAGAGGAGGAGGCACACAGCGTGCCCACTCCCGCGCTGCAATTCCCTGAGCCTTCGAATCCCTCCATCAACACTAAACCAAGGGACATCGGGCGTCTCCAACTCCTCTTCAGTAGACCATCTTGTGACAAACGCTTCAGCCAACCATTCAAACAAACATTTGACACCTCTGCACAAGTTTCCATGTTAAACCTAAAAGCTCCACTCAGTGGGCCCACATCCTTAAAATCCTACTGTCAAACATAATAGACTCTTTTAATTTCAAATACAGATTCTTTTACAGATGTTGTTGATCAGATTTACACTAGACACTCTGAATTTGTCTCATAAGACAGTATCACTTAAAGTACTCTGAAATCAAATGTACTTAAAATATACTTAGTAAAACTGAAACTATGGCATCATGTCCACAAAGAAATACATCATAATATCTTTATAAATGTTTGTTCTTTTTCAAATATTTTATGTATAACTAACTGAAGCATCACAATAGATCTATGGAATTCTGGCATTGTGTTAGATCAGATTCAATAATGGCTAAAATATGTATGCATGCATTTATATGTATATGTGTGTGTGCATATATCATATACAAAAAGAATATAACTATGTAAAGAGAAAAGTATTTAAAATCCACTTAATAGCAACCTAGTAGTCACGCTACCATAAAATTGAAACAACACTCATTAGGTATACATGGCAAACTAAACAAACTGATGAGTTAACCTTTTTGACTCAGTTCCACCAAATTCAAATAATTTAGCAAAATTATGTTTCAATGAAATTATTTATTGGAGTTGGCACGATTCACCCACTTCTACCTCTAAGAATACAGAAAAGGGATTTAAATAGAAAAAAAAAAAAAAAAGGGCTGATTAAATCTTCCATCAAAGTAAAGACTAAGTGTAGCAAAAAACTGTCCTCCACACTTAGCCATGAAGAAGAAAAGGTTGTGTTGCTAGGAAGATGGCTCAGTCTGGAAAGTGTTCAAGGCCCTCATAAAAGGCCAGGCATAGCAGTGTGCATCTGTAATCAGAGCACTGGGGAGGCACACACTGAGGATCTCCAGGGCTCACTGACCAGCTAATCTGGCTGAATCAGTGAGAACTAAGTTCAATGAG
Organism: Peromyscus eremicus; assembly: GCF_949786415.1. NCBI lineage: Eukaryota > Metazoa > Chordata > Mammalia > Rodentia > Cricetidae > Peromyscus > Peromyscus eremicus. Next base: position 65,001,403 of record NC_081432.1, read on the forward strand.
CAATCTTGTCTCATAAAATAGAGAGCAGAATGACTGAGGAAGACACCCACATACATGCAGACACACAGAGGTTAAACTATTTGGAGAAAATCAGTGGTAGGACTTTCCAATTAGAGAATTCTTCTCCCAACTATCCATGCCTGTTCTGTACTGATGTGATGCCTGAGCAGACAACAAACAATTTAGTAGTTTAAAGCTGAATTTAAGTTGGAAGTTTATGGTGAAGTTGAAAGAAAATAAGTTACTTAAAATAGAATAAAATAAAATAAATAAAATTCAGGGTAAGAGACTACCTGGGACTTACCAATTCCAACTTTGACAGCTCATACCAAGCTTAACTACCAACCCATTCTAAGACAAAATAAATAAACAAACTAATACATGGTACCTTTTAAGATTTTTATATTATAATCAACCACATGTACCTCCAGGTTCCTTCAAACTGTTTTTACTTAAAGCAGGCTTTAAAAAGCATATTCACTTACATAGGCACACTCATTCATGTACAGAAAATGGTCCCCAAATTGTGATTTTTTTTCATTTTAAATATGAAAGTAGAATAAGTAAACTAAATTCTGAGTAACACAAAATGAAAATTAATGTACTTCAAAAATTAATTCTAAAAAGTAAAGCAAACCATTAGGGTATTACTTTTTAAATTTCATCCATAAAAATCAAACCCCAAAACAAAAATTCCTTATCATAACATGTGTACTGGCTTAACAATTCAGGGAAAACAAAAGCAGTAGTTTACCTCTAAATCTGTCAAAGAGGATATGAGCATTATTGCAGAGAAATTTTAATAACCAAACCCACAATAACTAAATACTGAAGTCATGAATCAAGACCACAAACACTCTATCTAAAACATTGTAACAGGTGCTGCAACAGCCTCTGCTCTGGAAATAAAACCCCAAATTGTTATATTAATCATTATTTTTCTTCCATATGAAATATATTACTTTGTAGCAATGATCATGTTACTTCTTTTCCCACTCCAAAATAGCCCTTTAAAATTCACACCTGAGAAGAATGCACCCTGTTTTGCATGTCTCAAAGGAACTGACCTAAAAGGTCTCTTCCGCCGGGCGGTGGTGACGCACGCCTTTAATCCCAGCACTCGGGAGGCAGAGCCAGGCGGATCTCTGTGAGTTCGAGGCCAGCCTGGGCTACCAAGTGAGTTCCAGGAAAGGCGCAAAGCTACACAGAGAAACCCTGTCTCGAAAAACCAAAAAAAAAAAAAGGTCTCTTCCTTCTGATCAAATCAAATTGCTATTCTTTTTTTAAAAAAGTACATATTTTATATTTGAATGAAAGAAAATATATAACATTTTTACAGTTAGTCAGCTATTATCCCCTACAAAACTGAACACATAAAGAATCAAGTGTGCCTTTACATACAAACCGACAGAGATACAAACACAGACTCGTGCACAGGGCCCACCACACACACTAATGTGGGACTAGAGAATGAACCATGGGCCTCACCATGCTGGCCAAGCACTCTACCATTGAGCTATATTCCCAGCCTGCTTTTCCCTTTCTCTCTCTTTTTTATTTTAGTTTGTAAAATGTTTTATTTAATTACCCAGGCTAGCCTTGAACTTCTGAACCTCACGCTTCCACCACCAAGTACCCGGGGTTTCAGGGCTGAACCACGAGGTTAGGTTCTTCTGAAACTTTTCAAGGAACATTTATTTTTTAATGGTTAATGCTTAAAATTTATTATATATTATTTTACAGAAGAATACTTGTTAACTATTTTATCATCTTTTTCTAGCAATTAAGAACTAACACTAGTATTAAGCTGTAAATATTAGCAAGAAAATGAAGTGGAAATAGTTCATGCCTTGTTCTCACCTAATTATAAAAATTAACTTAAAAGGTTATGAGACTTATTTCAAATTCTATTTAGTTAAAATCATAACTATTTCTAATTATATCCCTGAACTGAAATTATAATAAATTAAATATTCTGAATTGAAACTATCATTACGAATTTTACAATTAAGCCATTCTTATAATTTATATGAAATCTTTTAACAAAAATTAGATCTAAAATTCTGAGACCTTTTTGTAAATAAAGTCATTAATTTTCAGTCATCTTTTGATTAGATTGACATTTATATGTAAAGGCATATAGGTTATTATTTTTGGATTTAAGTTCCTCCAAAAATGTAAATAAAAATCAGTAACTAAAGGTTATTTAAAGTTTTTCAATTTAAATTAAACTTCCTAAACTTGGGATAAGTTTTAGAAAATGCTTTTTATTTTCAAAGTGTAAACTGCCATATAATTATAAATGCAATTTAAATCTGTTACTTAATTTGAGATAATTTAAATTCAAAGAAATAAAGAATAGTTATTATAACTTTTAATTATAATGTATCTGAAATACTTATTTTTATGTCACTTTAAGAAAAAGTAAAGTTATATACCATTTCCACCTCAATTTACTGTAAATGTTTACTTTGTATTAAAACTCATCCTTGTGTTCTAAGAGTGGCATGCACTCAATTTCACTCTTCAATAACATTTGTAAATTTGCTATAGTCAAGTGCAGCCCATAAAAAAAAAAAGTTAGTCAACAAGAACTCTAGGTATAGTTTACGAATAAAGTTCCTATAATCACTTAAGAGACCAAATTTGACTTCCTGGATGGCTATTGAATGGACTATGTAAACTATTATAATCAAAAATTTTTACAACAAAAATTAATGTAACAAATATCTAAGTAAGAGAAATATTTCACATTCTGCTGTAGGAACTATGCTTTCAGTATTTTACTATATAAAAATCAAATAAAGTAAGTAGTTTAGTAATTCTTTATACAAGTTTTCATCTTTGTAAATTAAATACAAATTTAGTGGTTCATGTTACTCAGTTCAGTTTATTCTCAACTGCACACAAAAGCTACATAAACAACAAAAAGACATAGCTGTTCCAAGAAAGTCAAGATAGTTTCCTGTATAGGAAGAAATGGAATATAAACATGCTATACTAAGTCTTGTAGCAAATTTACTAATGAGCTTTTGGTTGAAAAATTTTAAACTTTTTTTAAACATATATAGTACCTTTCAATATCTATGTTGTCACCAATCAAAATTTATACTGAGTAAAATTCACATTATGGGCCCTGCCCCCCACGCCCATCCGCCGGAGCCCCAAGCCTCTTCCTGAGACTTAGAGGCCGGCCCCCAGCTCCCATCTTGCCCCAGACTTCCCTTCTGGAACACAGGTGAGTCCCCTAGCTTGCCCCGGATCCCATCCCTGGGCACCAGCCACTCCAGGGAAGACCTGCCCAACTTGGCCCCAGGTTCTGGCCACCGGGCAGGTTCCCTTCTAACCCCACCCGGAAGGATCCCCTTCTCCAAGACCCCTGGCAGACCCTGCAGTCTCCACGCCCTGCCCCCACGCCCATCCGCCCCGAGACCCAAGCCTCTTCCTGAGACTTAGAGGCTGGCCCCCAGCTCCCATCTTATCCCGGACTTCCCTTCTGGAGGAGAGAGAGAGAGAGAGAGAGAGAGAGAGAGAGAGAGGGAGGGAGGGAGGGAGGGAGGGAGGGAGGGAGAGAGAGAGAGAGAGAGAGAGAGAGAGAGAGAGAGAGAGAGAGAGAGAGAAGAGCTCCCATCCTGCCCCGGACTTCCCTTCTGGACAAGAGCTCTCATCCTGCCCTGGACTTCCCCAGAGAGAGAAGAGCTCCCATCCTGCCCCGGACTTCCCTTCTGGACAAGAGCTCTCATCCTGCCCTGGACTTCCAATTTGGACAAGAGAGCTCCCATCTGGACGAGAGAGAGAGACTCCCTGAATCTGTCAGCTCTGTCTGAACCAAGTGTGCAGATAAGGCCAAGAACGAACCACAAGGAGATGGGCAGACGTCAAGGCAGAAACGCATACAACAAAATGAATAGCAATACAGCATCACCAGGCCCTAGCCCTCCTCCAACACCTAGACCTGAACATCAGAAATTGGAAGAAGCAGAAGAAAATAGCCTTATGAATGACATCATGAAGAAGCTAGAGGCTTGTGTAGAGGAAAAGACAAAAAAATGTGAAGAACGCTGTAAACAACTAGAGGAAAGGGCAAACAAATTAGAAGAAATCAATAAAGTCCTGGAAGAAAACAATAAAGTACTGAAAGAAAATCAAGAAAAATCAATGAAACAAATGAAGGAAACAGTCCAAGACCTGAAAAGGGAAATAGAAAAAATGAAGAAGACACAAACAGAGGGAATGCTGGAAATAGAGAATCTGAGAAAACGATTGGGAACTTCAGATGCAAGTATAATCAACAGAATGCAAGAGATGGAAGAGAGGATCTCTAGCGTTGAAGATACAGTAGAAGAAATAGATTCAACAGTCAAAAAAAACACTAAAGCCAGCAAAGTCATGAACCAAAATGTCCAAGAAATTTGGGACATCATGAAAAGACCAAACCTACCAATAATAGGGGTAGAAGAAGGAGAAGAATACCAACTCAAGGGCACAGAAAATATATTCAACAAGATCATAGAAGAAAACTTTCCCAACTTAAAGAAGGAAATGCCTATGAAGATACAAGAAGCCTATAGAACACCAAACAGACTAGACCCCCAAAAAAAGTCCCCTCGCCACATAATAATTAAACAATTAAACGTACAGAATAAAGAAAGAATATTAAGAGCAGCAAAGGAAAAAGGCCAAGTGACATATAAAGGCAAACCTATCAGAATAACACCCGATTTCTCAATGGAGACTTTGAAAGCCAGAAGGACCTGGACAGATGTAATGCAGACATTAAGAGACCATGGATGTCAGCCTAGACTAATATACCCAGCAAAACTTTCAATCATCATAGATGGAGTGAACAAGACATTCCATGACAAAGCCAGATTTAAACAATATTTATCCACAAACCCAGCCCTACAGAAAGCACTAGAAGGAAAATTCCAACCTAAGGAAGTCAGATACACCCTCGAAAACACAGGAAATAGATAAAGCCACAGCAGTAAACCCCAACGAAGGGAAGTACACACACATCACCACCAAAAAATAACAGGAATGAACAATCACTGGTCATTAATATCCCTCAATATCAATGGACTTAATTCACCTATAAAAAGACATAGGCTTACAGAATGGATATGAAAGCAGGACCCATCTTTCTGCTGCATACAAGAAACACATCTCAAAATCAAAGATAGACACTGCCTAAAAATAAAAGGCTGGGAAAAGACTTTCCAGTCAAACGGTCTTAAGAAACAAGCAGGTGTAGCCATCCTGATATCCAGCAAAATAGACTTCAAACTAAAATCAATCAAAAGAGATCAAGAAGGGCATTACATACTCATCACAGGAAAGATCCACCAAGATGAAGTCTCAATTCTGAACATTTATGCCCCAAACACAAGGGCACCCACATATGTAAAAGAAACATTACTAAAGCTTAAATCACATATAAAACCCCACACATTAATAGTGGGAGACCTCAACACCCCACTTTCACCACTGGACAGATCTCCCAAATTGAAACTTAACAGAGAAATAAAGGACTTAATTGATGTCATGACTCAAATGGACTTAATCGATATCTACAGAACATTCTATCCTAACAAAAAAGAATATACCTTCTTGTCAGCACCCCATGGAACCTTCTCTAAAATCGACCACATACTTGGCCACAAAACAAATCTAAACAGATACAAAACAATTGGAATAACTTCCTGTGTTCTATCAGACCACCATGATCTAAAGTTGGATTTCAACAACAACAAAAACTACAGAAAACCTACAATCTCATGGAAACTGAATAATACCCAACTGAATCACCAATGGGTTAAGGAAGAAATAAAGAAAGAAATTAAAGACTTCCTAGAGATCAACGAAAATGAAGACACCACATATCCAAACCTATGGGAGACTATGAAAGCAGTACTAAGAGGGAAATTCATAGCACTAAATGCCCACATAAATAAGTTGGAGAAACCTCACACTAGTGACTTAACAGCACACCTGAAAGTTCTAGAACAAGAAGAAGCAAAGTCTCCCAGGAAAAATAGATGCCAGGAAATTATCAAACTGAGAGCTGAAATCAATAAAATAGAAACAAAGAGAACAATACAAAAAATTAATGAAACAAAGAGTTGGTTCTTTGAGAAAATCAACAAGATAGACAAGCCCTTATCCAAACTAACCAAAAGACAGAGAGAGAGCATCCAAATCAACAAAATCAGAAATGAAAAGGGGGACATAACAACAGACATTGAGGAAATCCAGAGAATCATCAGGTCATACTTCAAAAACCTCTATTCCACAAAACTGGAAAACCTAAAAGAAATGGATAATTTTCTGGATAGGTACCACATACCTAAACTAAATCAAGACCAGATAAACTATTTAAATAGTCCAATAACCCCTAACGAAACAGAAACAGTCATTAAAAGTCTCCCAACCAAAAAATGCCCAGGACCAGATGGTTTCAGCGCAGAATTCTACCAGATCTTCAAAGAAGAGTTAATACCAATACTCTCTAAATTGTTCCACACAATAGAAACAGAAGGAACATTACCAAACTCCTTCTATGAGGCTACAATTACCCTGATTCCTAAACCAAACAAGGATACAACAAAGAAAGAGAACTACAGACCAATCTCCCTCATGAACATTGATGCAAAAATACTCAATAAAATACTGGCAAACAGACTCCAAGAACACATCAAAACAATTATCCACCATGATCAAGTAGGATTCATTCCAGGGATGCAAGGATGGTTCAACATACGAAAGTCAGTCAATGTAATACACCATATAAACAAACTCAAAGAAGAAAACCACATGATCATCTCACTAGATGCTGAAAAGGCATTTGACAAAATCCAACACCCCTTCATGATAAAGGTCTTGGAGCGATCAGGAATACAGGGAACATACCTAAACGTAATAAAGGCAATTTACAGCAAGCCAACAGCCAACATCAAATTAAATGGAGAGAAACTCAAAGCAATTCCACTAAAATCAGGAACGAGGCAAGGCTGTCCACTGTCCCCATACTTATTCAATATAGTACTTGAAGTTCTAGCCAGAGCAATTAGACAACATAAGGAGATTAAAGGGATACAAATTGGAAAGAAAGAAGTCAAGCTTTCCCTATTTGCAGATGACATGATAGTATACTTGAGCAACCCCAAAGATTCCACCAAGGAACTGATACAGCTTATAAACACCTTCAGCAACATAGCAGGAAACAAGATCAACTCAAAAAAATCAGTAGCCCTCCTATATACAATAGACAAAGAAGCGGAGAAGGAAATCAGAGATACATCACCCTTTACTATAGCCACAAATGACATAAAATACCTTGGGGTAAAACTAACCAAGCAAGTGAAAGACCTATATGACAAGAACTTTAAGTCCCTGAAAAAAGAAATTGAAGAAGGTGTCAGAAAATGGAAAGATCTCCCATGCTCATGGATAGGCAGGACTAACATAGTAAAAATGGCAATCTTACCAAAAGCAATCTACAGATTCAATGCAATCCCCATCAAAATACCAACACAATTCTTCACAGACCTGGAAAGAATAATACTCAACTTCATATGGAAAAACAAAAAACCCAGGATAGCCAAAAGAATCCTGTACAATAAAACAACCTCTGGAGGCATCACGATCCCTGACCTCAAGCTCTACTATAGAGCTACAGTAATAAAAACAGCTTGGTACTGGCATAAAAACCGACATGTGGACCAATGGAATCAAATTGAAGACCCTGACATTAATCCGCACACCTATGAACATAAAATTTTTGACAAAGAAGCCAAAACTGTACAATGGAAAAAAGAAAGCATTTTCAACAAATGGTGCTGGCATACCTGGATATCAATGTGTAGAAGGCTACAAATAGATCCGTATCTGTCACTATGCATAAAACTTAAGTCCAAGTGGATCAAAGACCTCAACATAAATCCAGCTACTCTGAACCTGCTAGAAGAGAAAGTAGGAAGTAGTCTTGAATGCATTGGCATAGAAGACCACTTCCTAAATAGAACACCAGTAGCACAGACACTGAGAGAAACAATCAATCAATGGGACCTCTTGAAACTGAGAAGCTTTTGTAGAGCAAAGGATACGGTCAACAAGGCAAAGCGACAGCCTACAGAATGGGAAAAGATCTTCACCAACCCCACATCTGACAGAGGACTGATATCCAGAATATATAAGGAACTCAAGAAACTAGACATCAAAATGCCCAACAGTCCAATTAAGAAATGGGCTATAGTACTAAACAGAGAATTCTCAACAGAGGAAACTCAAATGGCTGAAAGACATTTAAGGAATTGCTCAACATCCCTAATCATCAGGGAAATGCAAATCAAAACAACTCTGAGATACCACCTTACGCCTGTCAGAATGGCTAAGATCAAAAACACTGAAGACACCTTATGCTGGAGAGGATGTGGAGCTAGGGGAACTCTCCTCCACTGCTAGTGGGAATGCAAGCTTGTACAACCACTTTGGAAATCAATATGGCGCTTTCTTAGAAAATTGGGAATCCATCTCCCCCAAGATCCAGCTATACCACTCTTGGGCATATACCCAAGGAATGCTCAACCACACCACAAGAGCACTTGTTCAGCTATGTTCATATCAGCATTGTTTGTAATAGCCAGAACATGGAAACAACCTAGATGCCCTTCAACTGAAGAATGGATAAACAAAATGTGGTACATATACACAATGGAATACTACTCAGCAGAGAAAAACAATGACATCATGAGGTTTGCAGACAAATGGATGGATCTAGAAAAAATCATCCTGAGTAAGGTAACCCAGACTCAGAAAGACAAACATGGTATGTACTCACTCATAGCAGGATACTAGATGTGGAACAAAGATGACTGGACTGCTACTCACATCACCAGGGAGGCTACCTGGAAAACAGGACCCTAAGAAAGACACGGGGATCGCCCAATGACAGAGAAATGGAATGAGATCTACATGAACAGCCTGGACATGAGTGGGGGTAGTGAAGGGCGAGGGTCGAGGGAAACAGAGCTTGGGGGAGCGGGAGGTCCCAGCTGGATCAACAACAGAGAGGGAGAACAAGGAATAGGAGACCATGGTAAATGAAGACCACATGAGAATAGGAAGAAGCAAAGTGCTAGAGAGGCCCACAGAAATCCACAAAGATACCCCCACAATAGACTGCTGGCAATGGTCGAGAGACAGCCCGAACTGACCTACTCTGGTGATGGGATGGCCAAACACCCTAATTGTCGTGCTAGAAACCTCATCCAACTACTGAGGGATCTGGATGCAGAGATCCATGACTAGGTCCCAGGTGGATCTCTGGGAGTCCAATTAGCGAGAATGAGGAGGGTTTATATGAGCGAGAATTGTTGAGACCAAGGTTGGATAAAGCACAGGGACAAATAGCCAAACGAACGGAAACACATGAAATATGAACCAATGGCTGAGGGGTCACCAACTGGATCAGGCCCTCTGAGTGGGTGAGACAGTTGATTGGCCTGATCTGTTTGGGAGGCATCCAGGCAGTGGGACCGGGTCCTGTGCTCATTGCATGAGTCGGCTGTTTGAAACCTGGGGCCTATGCAGGGTCGCTTGGCTCGGCCTTGGAGGAGGGGACTGGACCTACCTGGACTGAGTCTACCAGGTTGATCTCAGTCTGCGGGGAAGGCTTTGCCCTGGAGAAGATGGGAATGGGGGGCGGGCTGGGGGGAAGGTGAGGGGGGCGGGAGGGGGGAGAACAAGGGAATCCGTGGCTGATATGTAGAACTGAATTGTATTGCAAAATAAAAATTAAAAAAAAAAATTCACATTATGCCCTCTAATTTAAATAAACACAAAAGAATATCTGTTCACTCTCTGTACATTATAAAAGAATAAACAGAGGCAAAACTGAAGCCTGTTTACAACCTCTAGAACAGTGGGTTTTCAACCTGTAGATCTCCTAAGACCACTGGAAAACAAAGATATTTACATCACGATTCTTAACAGTAGCAAAATTACTGTTAAGAAGTAACAACAAAAACAATTTTACATGGGGGTCCCTACACCATTAGGAACTGTATTAAAGGGTCGCAGCATTAGGAAGGTTGAGAACCACGGCTTTTAGGATGACCTCAATAGTAACCACTCCCTTAATTGGTAGGTAAATTCACTTCTCATCTTTTATTAACATATAAAGTTGTTTTATATATTTTTCAATTATCATAAATGGTATCACACTGAAAGTATTTGCTACTTCTAATTCAATTGTAGTTTTGAAATCTACTGGTATAGCAATCTGCTTCATCTTATTGTAAAGTACTGGGCCACATATCCATATATTTTATTTATCCATTCCCTCACTAATGAACATTTAGGTTTTTTTCTCCATTTTCACTGTTAGTGTTTTAACAAATATCCTTGAACAAGTCTGTCCGACTCTCTTTGTGTCTGCAACAGAGAGAAAGGGGAGAGGGAGAGGAAAGAGGGAGAGAGGGAGAGAGGGAGAGAGAGATAGAGAGGGAGAGAGGGAGAGAGGGACAGGGGGAGAGAGGGAGAGGGGGAGAGGGGGAGAGAGGGAGAGAGGGACAGGGGGAGAGAGGGAGAGGGGGAGAGGGGGAGAGAGGGAGAGAGGGGGGAGAGAGGGGGGAGAGAGGGGGAGAGAGGGACAGGGGGAGAGAGGGAGGAGGGAGAGAGGGGGAGAGAGGGAGAGAGAGAGAGAGAACAAACAGAAAGAGATAAGAGGGACAGAGAGAGAGTAGTTTCTCTAAAGCAGTAAGAGTTTCTCACCTTAGGAGTTACATTTGATACTAAGTAATACTTAATTTTTTGTGGTTTGTCCTATTAAGTTATAGGTAGGAACTTTAGCAATTGCTCTTACCTCTATCTAGTAGATGTCAATAATACCATGTATGACAAACAAAAACACTTCTAGATATTGCCAAATGTCCCCCAGTTGTAAAATGGCCCATTTGAGAATCACTGTCCTAAAGTCTAAGTGTTCCAAATACCCCCAAAAAAACAAAACAAACAAACCAATCCAAGGAATCTGAAGACAGAATGAATAATAAGAACATCCCAGCACACCATCTCTCCATATTGCTCATATTACAGCACCAAGAAGCCAGAATGAAACAGATGAGCCAATAGCAAGTATTGGCCTGTGTTGAAAATCAAATTATAGAAGCCTGGCACTCAATCTAAAGATGTACTTCAACATTCTATACTAAGGAATCATTAAAAGTTTCTGGGGAAATGTATTGAAGATGAATCAAGCATCAATAAGAATGAACTGATGGGGAAACACAAACAAGGAAGGCCAATCTGAACAAAGGCTAAGATTCAGAAAAAAGGTTCAGAAATCCTGATGAAGACACTAGACACAAAAGCCATGCAACAAACTAATCTTGATATCTTAAGCAAGAAAAGAGAGGGGAAAGACTGTCTTTATTTATTTACTCATTCCATCAGAAAATACTTATGTAAAACTCTATTACAATATCCTTAACACTCCTAACTTAATGCAAGAATCAAAGTGTCAGAAAAAGCACTGAGGTTTTGAGTCTCAGAAAATGACCTGGGAAAAAAAGAGACATGTCTGGACAGAACACTGGATTTCAAGACTAGTAGTTATTTCCATTTTAGAAGTGCTAAGAATTTTGTCCTAAGAATTTTATTTCTATGTATTCTATAATACATCTCAAAGGTTTTAAACTTATATTATAAAATCCTTGAAACAGTAAAAGAATGTGTTAATATAAGATTAAAATGATAAATATGTATCTGAACCTAAGAACTAGAATATTCCAATATCCCCTACTTCTCACTTTATTCCTCCCCAAATCTATCCTGTTCCATAAACACATAGCTAATTAACACCATATTGAACTTTTCTTAACTATACTCTTACTTTTTCACTCCATATGTATATATAATTAAACTATATGTTTAGCTGTTAATCTTTGTTGAAGTTTCCCATTTAGTGTAATAGACATTTACACATTTTTCAGTTAAGAAACACTAAGTTTTTTTTCACTAAATGCTCTGTTTTTAAAATAATCCATGTGGACATCTACTTTGTAGATTTATAAGCCAATTTTTAAAACTACTTTTAAAAAATATTAGAAGAGGGGTAACCTGCATGGCTGGGTAATGCTGTTTGTTCATAGAAGTCATAAGTTATTAAACAAAAATCTTACTGAGGTAGGTGAGGCAAGCCCGAAAGCCCAACCCCCAAATAATACATTTACCATCATTCTTGAGAGTCTACCAGCTAGATAGTAAGATTGTATTGCTCAAGGTACTACACACCATGGATGCAAGATACAGAGAAGTCAAGATAAAAGTGAGGTGGACATTTTCTCCCTGCTGGTACAACACGGTACTGTCAGAGAAAAGGCATCAACAAACTTGCCGAGCTGTGAATTCTGCAAACTACAATGCCAATGTACTAGTCAAGATGTGCCTAATGATGTAAAAGGAAACAACCAAACAATCTGATTAGATTTGAGGCCTCTTCCAAAGGAGGGAATGTCTGGTACTATAAACCTAGTCCAAAACAAACAAACAAACAAAACACATGGCTGGAAAGATCATATATTGTAAGAAGAATTTACTACATTATTTGTCTAAATTGAAATGGCACTAAATTGCCTTCAAAAATATCCACTTATGCCCATTTACACTCTCAGCCTCAGTCTTTTGGAAAAACTTCTCATTCAGCAAAGGCAGAAGCAGTGGGAAGAATACTAACAGCCAGAAGACAGGGAGGGAGAAGCTGCAAACGCTAGCTTTGGGGCACAACTGTTACAATCATCTCAGTGTCTGCTGTTAACAGTTAAGCATGAATCAGGGGTGAACACACACAGCTCCACAACCTTTTAAACTATTGGATACTTAAAAATCTCAGCAAGAGAGACAGTCACTATCTTCAGCTGTGTTGGGTACCTTACTGGTGAGCATATCAGACTCCAGTGAATGGTTCCCAGCCAAAAAAACCTAAGAGCCATGAATGTAGGAACCCTTTGTAGAGGACAGAGGGCCAGCAGGCATGGGAGAAACACAAGAGATCACAGGTGGGTGGTAAGAATGATCAGAATGAATTAAGTGCATTATGAAATTGGCAAAAACAAATATACTTTAAAAACTGAAACCTTTAAAAAACAGAACTTGTGAAACATGCTAACAGAACTTACAAACAGGGATTACAAATGTTCTTCCCAAAGGACTGGAAACCAGGAACTACAAAAGCTGCCAAACTTACACCATTCTATCTTTTGAGGACTTCTCTGGAAATGAGCTTCACTTTGCTCTCTACATACCAGTTTCTTGTTTGTTTTTTCTTAACATTTACCATTGTTTTATGTATATAAGTGCTTTGCCTGCATGTATATAAGTGCACCATGTATGTGCAGTGTACCCAAGGAGGCCAGAAGAAGGTGTTGGGTCTCCTGAAACTGGAGTCAGAGGTGTTTGTAAGCTGTTACATGGGTGCTGAGAACTGAACGGCATCTTCTACAAGGGCAATAAGTATGCTTAACTGCTGAGCCATCTCTCTGAACACATTCCTTGTTTTTTTTATGACTATGACTGATTGCCCTAGCCCTATTTTATGTATCTTTTTCTAAGAAAGCCTAACAAAGTCCAACTTCTATCCTTAACATCTAAGGTCTTCAAATTACTGAAAATTTAGCATAAAGGATAATCCATGTTTCTAAAGCTAGTTACGCACTGAAAACACAATGATCACATTTACAAAAATCTGCAGACCTACACAGAGAGCAGAGATATCACTCCTAGGAAAAGAAAAAAAAAAACTAAGCACATATCCCAAATGCATGACTACCAAGAAAATTCACTAAATGTAAAAAAATAAAAATAAAAATAAATTTAATGAATCCTACAACCAGTACTTAAAAAGCCAAATAAGTACATACAGAACCCAATAATTTTCTTATAGTAGCTATCAGCTTATCTCTAGCTACCTACACCACCTCCTAATTGTTTTATGTTCCTCCTATTGCTAATGCTCTTAACAGTCTCTCTGCAGCATATCCAACTTTACACTGTCTTATTTATACCAAGAGGTCTTCTCCTGGCTCTTTTCTGATATCTCAGTTTTTTTATCTTGTTCATTTTTCTCTGCTTGACCCTTAAATGTGTTCATTTTAAAACAGCACAACAAGCCGGGCGGTGGTGGCGCACGCCTTTAATCCCAGCACTCGGGAGGCAGAGGCAGGCGGATCTCTGTGAGTTCGAGGCCAGCCTGGGCTACCAAGTGAGTCCCAGGAAAGGCGCAAAGCTACACAGAGAAACCCAGTCTCGAAAAAAAAAAAAAAAAAAAAAACAGCACAACAAAAATCCCAAGTAACAAATATCACCAAAACTTCAAATGTTGTGTTTTTGAAAGGACAGCTTAACAAATTACTTTAACAAAGAGAAAAAGGAAGGATCTTCCACAAAACAGGGGAAAGTTTTTTTATTTATTTTTTTAAAGGTCATACCACTACAAACATTTTGATTAAAATTATTTTTCATATATAGCTTTTCATTATAGCAATTTCTTTTATTTTATTTAACATTTATTTTACATACCGACCACAGTTTCCCCTCCCTCCTCTCTTCCTGTTCCCTCCCCCTGCCTCCCATCTACATCATTCCCATCCACTCCTGTCTCCATTCAAAAAGAGGCAGGCATCCCAAGGGCTTGAACGAGCATGGCACATGAAGCTACACACTTGCAGAGGGCCTAGGTCGATCCCATGCAAGCTCCCTAACTGTTGGTTCAGAGTCCATGAGCTCCCAGAAGCTCATGTCAGCTATCTTTGTGGGTTCCACAGTCATGACCTTGACACTCCTCCCCACTCCCTACCCCTGACTTGTACAAACGCTTCTCTCTCTCTTCAACAGGACCCCTGGAGCTCCACCCAGTGCTTGACTGTGCAGCTCTGCATCTGCTTCCATTAGTTACTGGATGAAAGTTCTCTGATGACAATTAGGGTAGTCACCAATCTGATTACCAGGGAAGGCCAGTTCAGGCATTCTCTCCACTATTGCTAGGAATCTTAAGTGGGGTAATCATCATGGATTCCTGGAGGTTTCCCTGGCACCAGGTTTCTCCCTAATCCTGAAATGCACCCCCCATCAAGATGTCTCTTTCATTACTTTCTCCCTCCATCCTGCCCCCAACCTACCTCCCACTCCCAGCCTGCCCAACCTACTCCCTAAAGTTCCAATCCCTCCATTCACTGGCCACCACCCCCAGTTTACCCAGGAGAGCTCTTCTAGTGGTATGATTGAATATCCTTTGAGTATATGCTCAAGATTGGTATAGCTGGGTCTTAAGGCTGATTGATTCCCAATTTTCTGAGAAACTGCCATAATGATTTCCAAAGTGGCTGTTCAAGTTTGCACTACCACCATCAATCCTTTCCAACATAAGCTATTATCAGTGTTTTTTTATCTTTGCCAGGAAAAGTGTTTTTAAACCATGTATATAATAAGAAAATTGTATACAGAATATATAAAAACTCTTAAAATTCAATAATGGAAGACAATCCAATTAAAACTAGGTAACAGATTTGAACAGACAAGTATCTGTAGAAAATACACAAGCAATTACACATGAAAAGATGTTTAACATCATTAGAAATACAACTAAAAACAGGGAGGGGTAAAGTCAGAAAATGGCTAGGTCAGGAGTACCAAGTTCTCTCTGTCTACACAAACGTCCAAAAAGCATCAGCAACAGTAACTGTCAAATCAAACTAGTCTAAACTACACAAGAATACAAATTTTATAATTATGCAATTGAATCAAGAAAAAGAAACTCTAATACAATGGCTATGTGCTAATTTTATAGGCCTCGGGCACAACCTTCAACACCTCCCACATACACACAACACACATACACAGAAAAGGTAGCCTTAGGCCATATTTCTTGGTCTCTGGTTCAAAACCATTGTGTTGATTCTAACGTGTGTAGGAACTCATTTCTGTTTTCACCTAAGACTCAATTTTGAAAAGGAGTGGTTATCTCGAAAAACATGGCAAGCAGAGCTATAACTTATATATATGCATGGAGCAAAGTATTACTATACAAATATACACTAGACTACCTAAGTTCTCAGAAGTTTAAGCTGAGAATTTCTTTCAAGAGTACAGAGGAGAATTTACAAGACAATGTGCATACCCACACAAAGGTACATCAACAGAAAAAACTTTAGATAACTCTATGATTTCACCCTGAAATTATCCTTAACTCTATCCTTTATCTAGTAAGCCTTACATGATTTCCTCCACCCAGAGGCAATCTGTAAACAATAGGAGAAATACATTCCTTTGTTTGCATTTTTTCACTTTTTGAATTCAAGGTAAATACTCCACCAAAATACAAAATGAACATAAGCTAAGAGAATTTACTGACCATATATATGAAATGCAGTCTTTGAAATAAATGATTTGAGAAAAATCACTAAGGAAAAAAGGCAAACCTTGAAAAAGATACTATAAGGCTAGTCTTGGTTGTTCACACATTTAATCCCAACACTGTGGAAGCAGAGGCAAGGAAAAAAGGCAAACCTTGAAAAAGATACTATAAGGCCAGTCTTGGTTGTTCACACATTTAATCCCAACACTGTGGAAGCAGAGGCAGGCAGATATCTGAGTTCGAGGCCAGCTGGTCTATATAGTAAGTTCCAGGATAGCTATTACCACTTATGAAAAGAAACAAGAAAATATAGTTGACTGAAATAAATAAAATGCACTGAGAGGAATATCCCTGAGGAAGTCTAGACAATTAACTCATGGTTAAAAAAAAAGAAGATATATTAACAAGTCTAAGCAACAGGAAGAAGATGTAATAAGCAAATGTGAACACAGATTTCATGGGGTGTTGGACATCACCAAGCAAACAACAAATACGTAAGGGAACAACAATAAAGGGACAAAAAGAATTTTTGATGAAATGAAAAAAGTCTCCCTTAATCTGATGGAGGACCGGAATCTACAAATTCTAAAATCTCAAGAAACTCCAGGTCAAATAAAGTCACAAACTCACAAAGAAACACATAACCAAATGTGCTGTAGCTCAAAGATTTAAAAAAAAAATCTAGAAATCAAGTGTCCTTAGTAAAATTATCCACAATCTGCCACCAGAAAACATGGAACCAGGAAACAGTAGGGTTATGTATTTAAATACAATAGGGGAATCAAAAAAAAAAAAAAAAACTCATTAGAGATAATTTTATCTGTCAATTTAACTAGGCCATGGGCTGACAAAACATATCAAAAGAAGAACAAAAGGGCTAATAGGAAACTGCTACCTGACTGACACCTGTAGATCAGGATGTCAGTCTTTTCCTGCTTGCATAGTGAAACTAAAAATACTGGGTCTTGTGTCTCAAGCTGACCATCTTACAAACTAGAACAAAGACCATCACATTTCCTGTTTTTGACCATCACATTTCCTGTTTTTTAAGTTTTCATACCAGAACTATACCTTCAGCTCTTTGGGTCCTCAACTTGGTGGCTAAAATGCAGATCTTGGGACTTTCTGATGTCCATAATTACAAGAGCCAATTGCTCATAATAAATCCACGAGTTTGAGAATATAGTTCAGTGTAATGCAACTTAGTACATACACAAGACCTTGTTACACACACATACACAGATACACAGACACATACAAAGACAGACACACAAACACCCCTTTGCTGTCATTACCAGGACATCCTCCAACAAGACAACAATATGGGTGAGTTAGTAAATGTGGGTGGTTTACCCAGAGATAAACAACTCCAGAGACAGTTTAAGGGAACAGCATCTGTTTGATTGCACATGAGTAACCACTTATGTAGTAGAAACTTATCGATTGTGATTGGTTAGAACATTACTTCAGATTAGATAGTGAATGCTCATACCACCGAGGGTCTCTATGGGGAAGAAGCACATTAAAGGAGATGGGGAGAGTGCAGGCCAGCTACTGCCTACTCATACTACTTCAGAATTCAGTGTTCTGACTTCAGGTGCATTTGCTCCTACACCCTTCTGTATTTAATTCATATGTATTTTAAAAGAGATGTCGTTCTCATACTCCTACATGTATTTCTTGATAACCACAAGCTATGTGTCTTTTCCAGAAGAAATGTAATAACTATTCATCCTAGATAAGAGAAGGCACCAAGAAACCAAAGAATGGATTGTATCCAACTCCAACTTAGTGAAACTAATGAATTTTCTGGGGTTGCTTACAGGATCATAAGTAATTTAAAGGCAACCCATCTACCAGGAAATCTCTAGAGCAACTGACAGGCAACTACACCTCTTAAGAGTCAGCCTAGTCTACAGAGTGAGTTCCAGGACAGGCTCCAAAGCTACAGAGAAATCCTGTCTTGAAAAAAAGTCCCACCCAATTCAATTGCTTTACCTTTTGTAAAACCTCAAGGGGAGGAAAGGCCTCAAGAGGATTTCAGGAACCTTGTGAACCTCTTCTCCCTCCCTATGAGGTTAGGTTAAGAGTTGAGGGCACAGAGGTCCTTGTACTCAGAGAAGCACTAAGAGAACCAAGAATGTTAATCACACAGGAGTATCTTCTCAATGGAAGAGATAAAAATCAAATACCTGCACTCCATCCAGAAAGTTGAGAGTGGCTTTTGTTAGCAATCTAGTGACCTTTTTGTTATCTGTGGAGGAAGACCTGACCCATCTTTTGTGAAAGAAGCAGATCTCACCAAAATTCCCCAGAATAATTATTCCAGACTCTTCCCTCTCTAGACCATTACCCATCCCCAGGTGAGATGTCACATATACTTTATTTATGGCTTGCTGACATCTGTGCTATCAGTCAGAGACCACACTAGGCCTTTTCAATATAGAACTTACCTTTATGGTCACATGTACTTTGTAAAAGAATTTCTATGTAGCCACACCTTAAGCTTTATTGTGAACTTAGAATTGGACTGACTGTTGCCTGGAAACCTTTTCCCAGATTGTACTGTGTTTTAAATATGCTGACAATGAACCCCTTGGCAAGAGACTCCCCAAAGTCTGATCCAGGTTGATGAAGTTAATCTGCATCTGGTTTTCATTCTTGTCTGTTTGAGAGGTTGGTTTCCCTTCTTGGATACCTGCAGGGCCCACGACCACCACCACCACCACCACCACCACCACCACCACCTGAAGCCCAGCACAGGAGAACTTCATGCACTACCTCACAATGGTAATGATCATATCCAACTAGAAACAGTTACTTTGCACCCTAACATAACTACCAATTTTTTTTAAATCAAATTAAACTTAAATGTCTAAAAACAAAAAAGAATTCAATATATGGCAAAACTGTGCTTCAAAAATAAGGGAAAAATAAATTACAAATAAAACATAAATTAGCAGAACTACTACCACAACATTTGTTCTACAAGTAAGGCTAAATAAAGGCTTAAGTATAAATGGAAAAGCATAAAAAAGTAACTCTACTATAAGCCTTACAAAGAAATTATCTCCAGCTCACATGAGAAAACATAAAGACAAGTATTATTTCACTCTTACACCATATAGTTTGAATCTGAAACGTCCCCAATAGGTTTATGTTTTAAATGAGAGCCCAACTTGTGGCACTATTCTGAAGGCTTTAGACCCTTTAGGAGGTGGAGTCCATCAGTGGAATTAGATCAGTAGGGACAGGCCTCTCAAAGTTATACTTGATTCTTTCTCTTGTCCTACCTCCTATTCTGCCAATGTTAATAGTTCTGCCACTACCACACATGCAGACATTCCAGCTACTATTCTTTCTCTGACGTAATGAAATGGCTCTGAAACCATAAACCATAATACATTTTTCCTCCCATAATTGCCAGGTAGTATGTAACAATATTGTAAGAAGTAATAAATTACGTAATTTTTTAAAAAATAATTACAAATCTATGTTATTGAGCATAATATATTTATACATACTTTGTAGACTGGATGAAGTAGGGGAGAATATCAGGTCATGAAGACAAAGTGAAGAAATTTGATTACTCAAAGAAAATGTTATATCAAAAAAAAAAACCAAACAACAACAACAAAAAAAAAACACAACATGCAGGTTCTCTAAATCCAACAACAGTGTATTATAATCTGAAGCACAGATTATATATCAAACATAGGAGGAGTCAATTTCATAAAAGAAATACTATTAGACTTAAAACCCCAACACAGGGACAGTAGGTAATTTCAATATTCCACTCTCATCAAAAGATCATCTGGTAAAACTAAATAGAGAAACACTGGAGTTAAATGACAACATAAATCAAATGGAACTAACAGAATCCATAGAACACTCCATCCAAACACTAAAGAAAACACATTTTTCTCAGCATCTCATGACACTTTCTCCAAAAATAAAACACAAAACACAAAGCAAGTCTCAACGAATACAGGGAAACGGAAATGATATCCTACATTCTATCTGATTCAAGCTGGATCTCAACAACAAAAGACAGAAAGTGCACAAATACATGGAAATAAATGATATATGACTAAATCAAAGTGGGTGAAGGAAAAAAAGTCAGGAAGAGAATTTAAAATTTCCTACAAGGAAATAAAAATATGACATCAAAATCTATGTGATGCAATGAAAGCAGTCATACATAAGAGAACTATGTGCCTACATCAAAATGCTCAAGAGATCTCAAATTAATAACCTAACAATGCAGCTAAAGGCCCTAGGAGGAACAAAACACCCTTAAAAGTAGGAAGGAAGAAATAATCAAAAATCAAGGCTGAAATTCTTGAAGTAGAAGCAACAACAACCAAAAATCATATTTAAAAAACTCAATGAAACAAAGAATTGGTAATTTTAAAAATTAACAAAATTGGCTGGGCAGCAGTGGCACATGCCTTTAATCCCAGCACTCCAGAGACAGAGCCAGCCTGTGAGTTCAAGGCCAGCCTGGTCTACAGAGCAAGATCCAGGACAGGCACCAAAAATACATGGAGAAACCCTGTCTCGAAAAACAAAAACAAAACAAAAAAAATTAACAAAATTGACAAACCATAAGACAAACTAACAAAGAGAAACAATCCAAATTAATAAAACAGATGAAAAAGGAGACATTACAATTGACAGTGAGAAAATTCAGAAAATCCTAAGAACATATTTTAAGTCTATATTCCACTAAATTGGAATTTCTGAAGAAAAAAGTGAATTTCTAGATATATATAACCTACCAAAGTTAAATAAAGATGAAATAAATACTATAAATTGACTCATAACAGACAGTGAAATATAAAAGTAATTAAAACTCTCCCAACTCAAAAATGTCCAGTACAGAATTCTACCAGACTTTCAAAGAACTAATACTAATACTTCTGAAACTATTCCAAAAAACAGAAAAGAACATCCACAAGTTCCTTTTACAAAGTCAGTATTGACCAGTTACCAAAACCAGACAAAGATACCTGAATGCAAAAAAATGAAAGGTCAGTATCTCTGATGAACATGGACACAAAATTCTCAATAAAATACTATTTTTGTCCAGAGATGGTTCACTATATCTAAATCAATAAATGTAATCTACCACATAAATAGACTAAGGTGCTTAAACCTCATGATCATCTCATTAGATGCAGAAAAGGCCTTTGATAAAACCCAACAATTATTCATAATAAGGGCCTGGAGAGAATATGGATACAGGGATACAAATAAAGGCAACAGACAAGAATTTCACAGCCAACATCATCCTAAATGAAGAAAATTTTAAAACATTTCCACTAAAATCAGCAACACAGTACTCGGGATCTTAGCTAGACCATTAAGACAAGTGAATAAGATAGAGAATACAAGTAGGAAAGCAAGAAGTCAAAGTATCCTTATTTGCAGATGATACAATTCTATATATAAAAAACCCTAAAGAATACATCAGAAAACTTCAATAGCTGTATTCCACAAAGTAGCAGGATACAAAATTAACAAACAAAAGTCAGCAGCCCTCTTAAATACAAATGACAAACAAACCAAGAGGAAGAAAAAATCAAGGAAACAATACCATTCATGATTGGGAGGGAGGGAGGAAGGGAGGGAGGGAGGGAGGGAGGGAGGGAAGGGAGGAAGGAAGGAAGGAAGGAAGGAAGGAAGGAAGGAAGGAAGGAAGGAAGGAGTGAATAAGTTTTGGAGTAAATCTAACAAAAGTAGTGAAAGACTTGTACTTTGAAAACTTTAAGGAACTGAAAAAAATTCTAAAAAAAAAATAAGATAGAAAGACCTCCTATATTCATGGATTGGCAGAATTAATAGTGTGAAAATAACCACCCCACCAAAAGCAATATATAGCTTGAACATAGTCCCCATCAAAATTCCAATGCAACTGGGCAGTGGTGGTGCACGCCTTTAATCCCAGCACTTGGAAGGCAGAGCCAGGTGGATCTCTGTGAGTTCGAGGCCAGCCTGGTCTACAGAGCGAGATCCAGGACAGGAACCAAAACAACATGAGAAACCCTGTCTATAAATAAATAAATAAATAAATTCCAATGCAATTCTTCAGAGAAATTTAAAACACAATCTTAATTTCATATGGAAAAACAAAAGACCCAGTATGGTGGTTTGAATAGGAATGGCCCCCCATATGCTCTCCAGCACCATCTCTGCCTACATGCCACCATGCTTCCCACCATGACAATAAGGAACTAAACCTCTGAAATAGTAAGCCAGCCCCCAAGTAAATGCTTTCTTTTATCAGAATTGCCATAATCACAGTGTCTCTTCGCATGATGAACTCAAGCTGATCCAGACCTACTGGCTAGTTTTCACAGTGCTATAAAGTACTATGCAAACTCCTAGGGCTGGGGGATGGGGGGTGATCTCAGCTGTAAACTCTGTGAGCTATAGCAATTTCTGATTGAACTTAAGTCCTGCTCCACAAAATTAAAACTATACCTGGCACCTTATTGGGTTAAGAACAAGTCATAGGCCCTAGGGGAGGACCTACTAGTATTACTCTGATAAATGGACATAGTATTAAACCAACTCCTAATGACCTATAGACCATGCATCTCTCAACTCTCATCTGAGAAGCTTCTATTTGCAGTAGACAGCAATTTATAGAGATCCACAACTAGCCAAGGAGCAAAGAATAAGGAACTATATGATGAAAATCTATAAACTACATTACCCCCTTTCCAAAGCTCCAGAATAAATTTGGAAGAAGAAAATGAAACAATGTAAGAGCCAGGGAGGTGGATGACTACAAGGCCACATCTTCTAAACATATCAGGGAAGCTCCACATATGAACTCCCAGTGAACATGACAGCATATAGAAAACCTGTGGCTGCCCAAGCTAGACCAAGCCAGACATACATTTACACCCTGAGCTGTGAAGCCATCAGCAATTGTTAGCTACTGAGAAATGAAGAGTCGGTTTTCTCTAAGAATTTAGCCCCTGAAAAGTCAACCACAATCCAGTGGAATTTTACATATCCAAAAATATTTGGGGCTGCACAAATTAGTCTTTAAGGGCTTTTTTTTTTTGAAAAGGACACAAAGTTGGGTGGAAAGAGATGGGAGGAGTGGATATGGAAAGAGCTGCAGGAGTTGAGTATGACCAAAACATGTTTGTATGAAGCTTGTCTTGGTTAATGTCCTACTGTTGTGAAAAGACACCATGACCACAGTCACTCTTATAAAGGAAAGCATTTAACTGAGGCTGCCTTAAATTTCAGAGGTTTAGTCCATTATCATCATGGCTGGAACATGGTGGCATGCAGGTAGACATGATGCTGGAGAAGGAGGCCAAGTTTCCGCATCTGGATTTGTAGGCAGCAGGAAGAGAGTGAGTCATTGGGCCTGGCTTGAGCTTCTGAAAACCCAAAGCCCACTCCAGTGACACACTTCCTTCAACAAGACCACACCTACTCCAACAAAGTCACACCTCCTAATGCATTCAAATATGAGTCTATGGGGGCCATTCTTATTCAAACCATCACAAAATTATCAGCTAATTTTTAAAAAGGTATACTTTATGGCAACATCAAAGTAAAAGGAGAATGGAGCATAGATTGTTCATCACATCAGTTACATCTGCATCAGTTTCAACAAGACTGTTCAGTAATTTAGTATGTTAATGGTGATGTTCATGTTAACCATAAAGAAGACAATTTAAAAAATACAAAAAGGAAATGAATGGCTATCAAAATAATTCACTACAAAAACTAGTCAGAAATAAAAGATACAGAAGAAACTAAGAAAGTATAACAAAATATACTATATGTGAATTACAGTATCATAATTAATCCAAACACTGTGGTGCATGCCTGTAGTCCTAGCTAACTGGAAGGCTATGGTGGGAGGATCACTTAAGTTCAAGATTAGATTAGGAAATATATCAATAATCAGCCTCAAAATATACACATATAAATAATAACACTAACAGAATTAAATAAAAGAAAATTCTACAATAAAATGGTGATCTCAACATTCCATACTTTCAATAATGGACAGAACATCTAGAAAGAAGATCAGGAAGAAAATAAATAAGCGATAATATAATTCAACAAGAACTCACCTATATATGTACACATATGTGTATACAGAGGGAAAAACAGGAGAGAAAACACGAAATACAACACAAAACTATACATTCACCTCCGGCATGCATAGAAAATTCTCCAAGAAAGACTATTCTAAGAAAGACCATATGTTTACTACAAATTATGTCTCAATAACTTAGAAAGGCTGAACTAATGCATAGCATCTGTTCTGGCTACAAAGAAATAAGCTATCTTCAATAACAGAAGGAAAATTAGAAATTAGACAAATGTGTGGAAATGAAACAAGTCATCCAGTTGGTCAAAGAAGAAATCACAGAGGAAATTAGAAATTAGAGATGAACAGAAATGAGAACACAACATACTGAAGACATGACATTCAGTTAAGACATTGTTCACTTGCAATAAACAAAATTTCAAATCAATAACTTAGCTTTAAGGACTAAAAGAAGAGCTGGTTTAAGTTAATTCCAAAGGTATCAGAGGAAAGAAAAGATAAAACTTGAGAAATTAAAAATCAACAGGAAGAATCAACAAAATCCAAAGCTGGTTCTTCAAAAGAATGAATAAAACTGGCAATCCCTAAGCCTGGTTGATAGAATGGGAGGTGGGGGCAAGGAACTAGAATCACCAGTGAAAATGAAAGCATTACTATCAATCTTACAAAAAATAAGATGGATTGCAAGAGAAAACTATGAATAACTGGTAACAAGCTAGATAGCATATCTAAATCAACAAATCCTTAGAAACACACAACTTTTACCTAAACTAACTCATATAGAAGAAAAAATTCAGTAACCCTGTTACAACCAAATTGAATCCATAATTTAACATCTCCAAGAAAGTAAAATCTGGTACAAGTGACATCACTGTTGATTTCTATTAAACTTAGCTCACAGAATCCTAACTAATTTCTTTCCGATTTTTTCCCAAAATTTAAAAGGAGGAAAACACTTCCATAGCTCATTCTATTGTGGGAGGCTGTTCTCGGGTTCCTTGTGGCTTTACCCAGGAGGTCCGCATAGAGGATGATTAGGACCACGGGCCTGAGTGCAGGTGTCTGGGATGGTCTGCACTTGGCTGTGCTGGGGGAGGAGGTCTTTTGCTCCACCCCTTGGCATCTCTATAAAAACCCTGGGGCAGAGACAGTCGAGGGCCATTGGAAAAGGTTCCAAGCCCTCTCTCGAGGCTATCCTTTACTTTCTATCTGTTTATCTCCACAATATTCTCCGCAATAAATCCTTCTATTTAATATTTCCTGCTGCTCGCACTCAAGAAAACTCTGGGGAACTGTAGGG
Organism: Peromyscus eremicus; assembly: GCF_949786415.1. Taxonomy (NCBI): domain Eukaryota; kingdom Metazoa; phylum Chordata; class Mammalia; order Rodentia; family Cricetidae; genus Peromyscus; species Peromyscus eremicus. The sequence goes on from NC_081432.1 coordinate 65,027,206, forward strand.
GTGGTGGGTAAACACCCCACATTCTATAAAGAAGGCACTGTGGCTGGGAATGAAGCTCAGATGATTACAGTACTTGCCTAGCTTGTGCAAAGCCCTGTGTTTAATCACGAGCACTATATAAATTAGGCTTTGTAGCATACATCATAATCCCAGCACTGGGAAGCAGAGACAGAAAGATCAGAAGTTAAGGTCATCCTCAGGTACATAAACCTCAGGCCTACCTGGGTCTCATGAGACCCTGTCTCAAAAACCTTCAACAAAGGTCTAACTAACTGACAATATACTAAAAAGATCATATACCATGACCAAGTGGGATTTATCAAAAAGAACACAAAGATATTCAACTTTAGACCAATATAATACATGTTACTAGAAGAAATAACAAACATAACATTATCAACTAATACAGAAAATGCATCTGACAATACCCAAATACAGGGGGAAAAAAAGGTAGGGGGAGTGGAAAAAAACAACCACTCAGGAAACTAGCAAAAGGAACCATGATAAAGGACATTTTAAACTACAACTAATAGCTTTCCTTCAAATATCAGAAAAAAAGGCAAAGGTGCCCATTTTTACTGTAGCAGGCTTTCTTTGAGGCCACCAACCAGCTCCCAAATCATGACACGGACACTTACTATTAATTATGAATGCCCGGCCTTAATTTAGGCTTGTTACACTAGCTCTATTAACTTAATTTAACCTGTTTCTATTTATCTACATTTTGCCTTGGGGCTTTATACTGTTCTTTCATTCTATATGTCCTACTTCATGTCTGGCTGGCTGGAGGCTGCCTACCTGGCTGGCCCTGAACATCTCACTCTTTTTCTCCCTCATTCCCTTTCTCTCTCTTCTCTTCTCTTGAGCCTATATTCCTCCTCCAACTTACTCTCTGCCCACCAGCCCTACCTATCCCTCTGCTGCCTAGCTATTAGCCGTTCAACTTTTTATTAGACCAATCAGGTGCCTTAGGTAGGCAAAGAAACCCATGTTTACATCTTCAAACAAATGCAGCATAAACAAATGTAACACACCTTTACATGGTTAAATATTCCACAACATTTACCACTGTTTTTGGACAAGATACTAGAGTTCAATCACATACACACACACACACACACACACTCAAATAAATATCATCCAAATTGAAATGGGAGAAGTAAAACTCCTATTTATTGATGAAATAAACCTATACATAGAAATTCACAAAAGAATTCATAGTAAATGAACTATAGCCAAAAATTTCAGGAAAATACAGCATATAATAGAAATACAGAAAAATTATCTGTGATCCCATCTAGAATAAACGACCCCAAATGGAAATCAAGGCATCTATCCTACTTAAAACAGAAACTAAAAAAGAAAAACATACCAAGAAATAAATCTAAATGAGGTACAAGACTTGAACACTGAAAAATTAAACTCTTGTTGAAAGAAATGAAAGACCTACATAAGCAGAAAGACATTACTGTGGGTGCCTTTCTTTTCTTTTCTTTTTTTTTTTCTTTTTCTTTTTTTTTTTTTTTTTTGACAGGGTCTCACTATGAAGCTCTCTGACTGTCCTAGAACTCTCTATGTAGAACAGGCTGGCATCAAACTCACAGAGATCCACTTACCTTTGCCTCCCAAGTTCTGGGATTAAAGGCATGTGCCCCTACGTCCAGCTTATTGTGAGTGATTTTACTAGATATTACTTGTCCTCTGTGTCTGACCTAACACCCTTATTGCTAACAGGTAAACTCCTTTTGGAATGTATTCACTTAAGAGTCCACTAACTTCCACTAACCAAACAGCTATGAGAGTTTTCAGACAGCACCTAATGCTCACAGCAGAGATTTCTCCACTTTTCCTTAACCCACCTACCTCATGTTCCCAGCATCAATGAATTTGGAAAGCACCTTAGGTTTATGACTTTCCTTTGTTCTGTTATTATAGAAATGTCTTCACATTGTTACCATATTGGAATATGGAATTTGAGATAACTTAAATCTGTGTTCCCCAGCCAGCCACTCATATTTGGCTCCAGAATAACACTACTTATTCCTCTTTGAGATCAGGATTTTGTGTCAACATTAGGAGGATTTATTAAGATGTTGGTATCATCCAAAGTGATGTACAGATTCAACGAAATCACATCAAATTCTAATGACTTTCTGCATAAACACAAAAAGGGGCTACAATGGTTATAGGAATGGTGAAATTATTTTAAAACTACATTAACAGTTACACAAAGCCATGAACATATGGAAACCACTGCATTCTATACTTTCCAACTGAATGGATATTTGTTATGTGAAGCATATTTCAAATTGATAAAAAGATAGTGTTACTCAGCTTTATATTATTCTTTCTTTTATGAATCAATTAATCTACATATGCCTCCCTTATCTTTGGCACCAGTCTTGACTATTCTTTTAACCTCTAGACCTGAATTTCTCCTCTTCTACAATATGTATGACAGAAAGAAACCCATTGTTCCAAGATCAAATTCACTTTCCTCCTCCAGAATACCTGGTCTCAGCTAACAGGTGTTGTAGTTCTAGTCATCCATGCTAATAAATCTGGGCTCCTTATCTAACGTGGCCTTTTGTTTCCAAATAGAGATCAAGAAACTCAAACTCTAAATTATACCATTCTTTCTCATTTTCCAAGCGAAATAAATTCAAACTACCTCTTCTTACATCATTCTTGAGTCCTGTCAGTCACCAAATGAATTCAGCATTCTTCTAGCACATCAGAGAGGTCATGTCTGGATGCTTTGTCTTAAAGTTTTTACTATTCAGCCAAATGCCTTATCCTCTAAGACCTAAAGGCTTTTTTATTCTCAAAATATATAACTTTCCTCACTTTCAAGATGCCACCAGACTGCAAGATGTTTACCAATTTCAGAAATAGTAAAATAATGGAAATATATATATATATCAAATAATAAAATACAATTTATTTCTTTAAAGTCCCAATTCAGTGTTTATATTTCATATTTCTTTTTAAGGCCTTTTGTATTATGACTTTGTACTTGCTGTCAACCTCCTTTAGATTATAAACACCTAAGGATCAAAATTCTCCCATCTACGATTCTGTAAAAATTCTACTAGACTTCAGGCAAAGTGCCAACAAATCACTTAATCATGAAAGCCTGACAAGCTGAGTCCAATCCCTGGAACCCATGTAAAGATGAGAGAACCAACTCTACAAAGCTGTCCTCTAACATCTACATCCTGTAACACATGGGTACCCAACTCACACACACACACACACACACACACACACACACACACACACACACACCCCAATAGTGATTTTATAAAAGCAGATGTGCATATAGAGTCACAGAGACTGTGACAACACAAGACCTATACAAACACAAGCCAGACAAAATCACAGCATGGAGGAAGGGAAGGAGGCATGAACCTCCACACCTAGCCAAAGAGCTATTGGCAACTGATAACTGCTGGAAGAAGGAAAGTTGGTTTTCTTTAACAGGGTGACACTGAGTATATCAACAATAGTCCAGGGGAGGTCCTAGGCTCAGGAGCAGTTGGTCAACACATACTGGGCTCCCTGGTTTTGGTTTGGTTTTGTTTTGTTTTTTTTTTTAAATCTTTATTTTTAAGAGGGACAACATAAAGTTGGGTAAGTAGGGGAGGTAGGCTCTGGGGGAGTGTGAATATAATAAAAAGATTTATGAAATTCTCCAAGAATAAATAAAAACATTATTATCATTAGAAAACAATAACAATGATAATAGTGGTGTTAGTGGTGGTGGCCCTAGGCCAACTCTATCTTAGTAATTAATAAATAATAATAATAGTAATTTATTAAATTCCTCTAAGGTTGATGTAATAGAATCTACATTTGAATATATGAAAGACAGAGAGAATGGGAAGAGATCAGATAGACTAAATGACACCTATCTCACATATCGGAATAAATCAGAAATATACATTAAAACCAATTTGTGAAATGGATCTCATTCAAGTGTAAGATTTTGTATTTTAAAAGATATATTTACTAAACTTAAATGTCATACTGCAAATCTGTCACTCTTCAGTATCAGAAGCTACACTACAAAATTTTCTACATTAGGAAAATTTCTGCATTAGATTTCTATGTTTCTCAAACTCCCATGAAATTACTGCATCCAATCATACTTCAGTAACACAGTTACTTAGCTCCTAAAAAATCAAGCTATTCCAAAACTCTGCCAAGGACACTAAATCACAATTGGTGCTTCCCATTCCTGCTTTAAAAAAGCAGGACTCTGCCTGTTTCTAGGCCTGTCATAGTGATTTTCTCTAAGAATATCAGATTAACCAAGAAGGCATGTGCAACTTGAAAACAAAATAGCATTTGCCCTGTTCTTTACTTTAAAGTCACATTATTTAATCATTCTAGATTTCCAAATAACATAGGAGAAGGAAGTAAAAATTAGGGCATAGACTGAAAAGTCTGACATTAGGAGGCACTTAAATTAAATGAGTAACTTAAAGACATAAAAAGAAGAAATCATTGAGAGTTTATGCCCATCACTCTTCCAGTGTCTGGGCTATTATATAATTGTTTTCCAACCTGTAATTCAGAACTCCTAACCTCACTTTTCACACCAATTTCAAACAGCTCTCAGTCAGCTTGAGACCAGAAATGATCTGGACTCATCCTTGCTCTCCAATCCCATCCTGCATGCTACAATCCAGATGTTCTAGCCAAGTGACCTTATTCAAGTTTTATATACCTGCTTTAAATCTGTTTAGGTTTGTGTGTCTTTGCTAATGACTGCCTTGTTCCAGCAAAATCCTTCTGCCCATTTGCCAACTCTTCAGCTATCCTTTAAAGCATGGCTCGAGTTTCCTGCCCGACTGAAGGAGGCTCACAAACTCCAAAACTGGATTACTCTTTCCTCCTTTGAATTCTGACAAAACCACATACACATCTCCTATCACATACTATTTAAAAAGAAAATAACCTCTTTTTAAAATGATCACTTCCCACAACTTTGAGTGCCACCAAACCAAGAGCCAATTTTCATTTTATAAAAGTGTTTATCTAACTATAAGTGCCAGTCAGTAAATATCTGAACTGAAAATAAGTGCTAATATTCATACCTAGTTTTAGATAATTATTTCTTCTCACTGCTTATAATTATAAAGTAAACCAGACTTGTGCCTACAACTATACCCACCCCCTCTCTACTCTAGGACTGACTACCAACAGTTCCTCTAGACTGACACCAACAGCTCCTGCTCCTCCGTGTTACTTCCCCTACACACATTAAGATAGGGAGTCACAACTTGTACCACCAATCCCATGTGCCTTAATGGAGAGTCCCTGCTTGCCCTGACCCTAGATGGGAGACTCACACTCCTCTCCAATTGCAGTCCACCCACCAGAATGAGCTCCCCCACAATCCCAACCCAGACCCAGCCTGGTGAAACCACCAGATCCATCCCTCTATAAAGCCTCCTCAATTTCCAGGATAGCCAGGGTCCCACATCCAGTGCCCAGGCCTAGTTTGTTAAGCCATACCCACACTACTCCAACCTCCAGAATTATACCAAGAGGCAAACACACAGCAGCACAGGCCCCTGTGTCTACTAGACTTCACACCATCTAAATCATATCCAATTTTCAGGCCCAACCTGACCCACATAACCTGTGCTCTGTCCCATTCTAAGTGTCCGTATCAGACACACAACCAACAAAATTAGTCCACATGTCCAGGTCTCATTAGAAAAACATAAATAATATGAAAGAGCAAGACACTACCCAACAACACCACCACCACTCAAAAAATCCACAAATCCTGTGTGGTGATATATTATGTAACCTAATAAACTTGCCTGAGGATCAGAGGACAGAGCCAGCCACTAGATTAGACATATTGAGGTCATGGAATGGTGGCACACTGGGCTACATGAGATTGATCCAGTATAGGAGAGAAACAGAGCCAGGCAGTGGTGGCACACACCTTTAATCCCAGCACCTGAGAACTCATGCCATTGCTTGGGAAGCACACATGCCTTTATTCCCAAGAAGTAATATGGCAGGTCAGCAAAAGGTATATATATATAAGGCATGAGGAAACAGGAATTCTCTCTTTAGGCTGAGGATTTTGTAGAGGTAAGAACTTGGCTGGCTGTTCTGCTTCCCTGATCTTTCAGCTTTCACCCTGATATCTGGCTCTGGGTTTTTTATTAAAAGATCATCTGAGATTTTAACAACAATCCTATAAAAATGTTCTCCAGTAATAATTATCTAGATGAACCCGGGACAAAGAATTTAAAAGAACATTCATAAACTTAATGAAAGAGTCTGAAGATGACACAAAGAAACAATGAAATAAAAAGAAAATGAACCTTAAGAGAATAAATGTCTGAGTAATAACCATGAAAACACAAACATAACAATGAATGACATGATGAAGACAATCCAGGATTTGAAAACCAAATTCAATAAAGAATATTGAAGAGGACGCCGGGTGGTGGTGGCGGCGGCGGCGGTGGATCTCTGTGAGTTCAAGGCCAGCCTGGGCTACCAAGTGAGTTCCAGGAAAAGGCGCAAAGCTACACAGAGAAACCCTGTCTCAAAAAACCAAAAAAAAAAAAAAAAAAAAAAAAAAAAAAAAAAAAAAGAATATTAAAGAGAACTCAAGATGAAATGAAAGTAGAACAACTCAACACTCCAGTTAGAAAACCCAAGTGGAAGTCTTACAAGTAGAATGGATCAAGTAAACAATAAAACATTAGAACTTGAAGACAAAGTAGAGGAATTAGAATATATATATATGAATATATTTAAAAATTAACACAGGAAAGGAACAAGCAAGAACTATAAAACACAATTAAAAAAAAGATCAAATCTCCACATTATAAGCATAGATGAGGGAGAAGAACCCAACATCAATGGCACAGACCAGATTTTCAACAAGACTATAAAAGAAAACTTCCCCAAAATACAGATAAGACATATACCTACAGATACAAAAAGCTCACACTGTACACCAAATAGACAATACCAGAAAATAAACTCCACATGGCATATGGTAACTAAAATACTAAATATACAGAACAAAGAAAAAGTTTTCAAAGTTGCAAAAGAAAATACAAGAGTCAAATATAATGGAAAACCCACTAGAATAATCACTAATTTCCTAATTTCAAACTTTGATAGTCAGAAGAGCCTGGAGTTAAGTTCTAAAAGACCATGACTGCCAACCTTGACTACCCAGCAAAACTATCTGACATAGTTGAAGGAGAAAGAAAAAGTTTCCATAATCCAAAGAGACTAAAAGAATTCATATCCAGCAGGCCAACCCTAAAGAGAATATAGGAAGTAATACTTTGGACGGAAGAGAGGAATAAGCAGGGGCAAGAGACTACATATAAAAATATATATGAAAAACACAAATGAAACTATAATTACCAAAACACAAAGTATGACTGAGAACACAAAAAACAATAAAAAAATGATGATAATCAATATACCTTTTCATAACTAAATATTAATGGCATCAAACATCCAATCAAAAGACATAGGCTGGCTGGATGAACTGAGAAACAAAATCCATCTATCTGTTTTCTACAAGAAACTCAGCTTTAAAGTTAGTAACCATCTTAAAATGAAAAGATAGAAAAAGTACTCCAATTTAATGAGAACAGGAAGCAGGTAGGAAATACTATCCTACGATCAGACAAAATAAGACTTCAACCTAAAACTAATCCGAAACAATGAAGGACATTTTATTCTAATCAAAGGAACAATTAAACAAGAAGGTATTACAATACTAAACAAAACTCTCGTGCACCCAATTTTATAAAAATCTTACTACTGCAATTAAAGACATAGACGAACATCTACCTTTAATAATAGGTGGTTTCATGCTGTGGGATGGTCTATATGTCAAGTGTGTTGCTGATTCAGGAAGTATAGGCAGGACAAGGAGGAGAATAAAGCTGGGAAGTGGAAGGCTGAGTCGGAGAGACACTGCCAGCCACCATGATGACAAACAGCATATGAAGATGCCGGTAAGCCACGAGCCATGTGGCAAGGTATAGATTTATAGAAATGGATTAATTTAAGCTGTAAGAACAGTTAGCAAGAAGCCTGCCATGGCCATACAGTTTGTAACCAATATAAGTCTCTGTGTTTACTTGGTCGGGTCTGAGTGGCTGTGGGACTGGCAGGTGAGAGCGATTTGTCCTGACCGTGGGCCAGGCAGGAAAACTCTAGCTACAGTTTCAATACCCCATTTTCTCCAATAGATAGATCATCTGAACAAAAAATACACAGAGAAACCTCAGATATACATCAAGTGGACCTAACGTGTATCTATAGAATATTCCACCCAAACACCAGAGAATACATATTCTAATCGACAGCCCATGGAAGTTTCACTAAAATAGACCACATTCTGGGACATAAAACAAATCTTAGGAAACTTAAAAAAACAACAGAAATAATTATATGCATCAAATCTGGTCATTAGGCAAATAAAACTGAACATAGCAAACAAATCTCTAGTAAGTACAAAAATTCATTGAGATTAAATAATCAATGAATAATGAATGAGACAAAAAAGAAATTAAGAAAGAAAAGAAAAAGTATCGGAATGAAGTGAAAATTAAAACCTCTGAGCAACATTAAAAGCAACTGTACAAGAGAAATTTATATCTTTAAGTGCCTACAATTAAAAAATAATAATAATAACACAACTAATTGGCTAAATGATGCAACCCACAAATTTGGAAAAGCCAAACCCCAATCAAGCAGATGGTAAGTAAAAATAGAAATAAGAACAGAGATAAATGAAACAGAAACAAAGAAAAAAAGCAAAGAATCAATAGAACTAAAAACGGGTTCATTGAGAAGATAAATAATATTAACAGACCCCTTCACCCAATTAACCAAAAGAAAGACGACACAAAGTAACAGAACCAAAAATTCATAGGGAAACACTAAAGCAGATGCCAAAGAAATTTAGAATATTCTAAGAGAATACTTTTTTAAAAAAAATACATACACTGTTAAACAGTAATAGAAAAATAGGAAGCCTTCTGGCAAAAAAGCAAAAAAACAAAACAAAAAAACAACTGAGGCTTAGATAGAATCAAAACAGAATTCTACCAGATTTTCAAGGAAAATCTACAGCCAAACAGAAGGAGCACTTTGAGAGTGATGAAGCCAGTAGACATTATAACAAAAGACGTCAAACTATCCTTATTTGCAGATGATATGGTATTATACATAAGATATTCCTAGAAATGTTTAACAACTTCAGCAAAGTTGCAGGATACAAAATCAACTTACAAAACTCCAGAGACCTTTCTATACACCAATAATAAACATGATGAGAAAGACAGACACATTCCTATTCACAGTAGCCTCAAAGAAAAGAAAATATCTAGGAATAAATCTAGCCAAGAAAGTGAAAGAACTCTACAATTAAAGCTTCAAATCTCTAAAGGAAAAAATTGATCAAACACTACAAAACACAACATACTCACTGGTAAAGATTAATATTGTGAAAATTACCATTCTACCAAAAGACATTTACAAATTCAATGCAATCCAAATCAAAATCCCTCTCATTCTTAGAGAAATAGAAAAGAAAAAAAAAGCCTAAAATACATATGAAATCAGAAAAGACCCCAGGTAACCAAAGCAATCCTGAGCAAAATGAACACTGCCTTTCCAGATTTGAAGATGTATTACAGAGCCATAGTAATACAAGTATTCTAGTTAACTAGCACAAAAACAGACCAATGGAACAAAATAGAAGATCTAAACCTGGCTACACATAACTACAGTCATCTAATAGTTGACAAAAATTCCAAAAACAAACAATGGAGAAAAGATAGCATCTTCAACAAGCACTTGGAAAATCAGATAAGCATATGTAGAAGGATGAAATTAGACCCATACCTATCACCTTGCACTAAAACTAACTCTAAATGGATTAGAAACCTAAATGTAAAGCCTGAAACACTAACTGCTAGAAGAAAATATAGACAACACACTCTACATGTGTAGGGAAGAGATCAGCTGATGGTGTGTTGCTCAGCACAACTCTTGTACCTAAGGCTCAAGTAACACTTCAGAAAAGGAGGCAGAAATACTGCAGAGCCAGAAGACCAGAAAATTTGCTGAGAAATAAGAAATTACAGGAAAGCTTCATCCATGACACCTCAACAATATGGCTGCCTAAACAAGACCTGAACAAGCATACCACCAGTAAATACATTGTTGTTGGTTTTTTACTACTCTTTTTTTGGGGGGGAAGGGGGGTCCTACCACCCAGTTCCCAAATAAATTCACACATGGAGGCTTATTATTACTTATGAATGTCCAGTCTTAGCTTGTTTTAGTTTTTAGCCAGCTTTACTTAATTTATCCCATCTACCTTTTGCCTCTGGCCTTTTCTAGTTCTCTTACTTCCATAAATCTTACTCTTACTCCATGTCTTGCTGGGTGGCTGGCCCCTGATGACCTCCCCTTCTCTGGCTCCTTCTCAATCTCCCTTTCCAGATTTCTCCCTCTATATATTTTCTCTGCCTGCCAGCCCCATCTATCCTTTCTCCTGCCTTGTTATTGGCCAGTTCTTTATTAGACCATCTGGTGTTTTAGAAAGGCACAGTAGCACAACTTCAGAGTTAAACAAATGCAACATACTTTAAAATATTCTACTACATACATTATCATGGGAGGAGGAAATCCCACAGAGCCCCAACCCTAAACAAAGAACAAGAAGCAACTAAGGGACATTGAGAGTGGGAGAAACAATCTTCACCCGGAATGAGGACCCTAATTCTTTATCCAATATCAATCAAAATCATACATACAAGTAACACTAGAGGGTGAGCAAGCTGTACTTGTATGTGTGTGTGTGTGTGTGTGTGTGTGTGTGTGTGTGTGTGTGTGTATAAAATAGTAAAAGTTAAGAAAAAGAGGCTATGAACTTGAAAGGGGGGCAAGAGGGAAGGGGAAGGCTATGAGCAAGGTTGGAAGGAAGAAAGGAAGGGGGAAGAAGGATGTAATTATATTTCAATTTCAAAATCCATAAAAAGTATGTGCACCCTAAATTCTTGTTAGCAATTAGTGTTACATGTACATATAGATATACTGATGAAAATTTACACCATCAACAAAATTGCTGAGCTTTCGAACCCATTCCGAAGACTTACCTTATGCTGCTCAGTATCATAGGCAATTGCTTTTCTCTAGCACATTTGGCCATGGGCAAAGATGTAGCCAATGAAGAGGCAACACTACAAGGTAACTAGAAGCCATTACTTCTCATCTTTCCCAGTTTCCTGTGGCATCCCTGGCTGGCACTGTCTCTTCCATAATTCCAGTTCCATTCAGACTATTCAGCCCTCTGATGCACTAACTTCTGCCATACAACTCTACTATGATGGTTAGTTTTAAATGTCAACTTGCCACGGCCTAGAATCACCAAGGAAGATAAAATGAAGACTTCCGTAGATCAAGTAGACCTGTGGGCAATCCTATGGGGTATGGTCTTGTTAACAGACATAGGAAGACCCAACCCACTGTGGGAGGTACATGCCATCCACTGGACCCTGAGTAAAGAAATGTAGCTGAGTATCAACATAAGAAAGCAGGCAGAGTAAATGCATTCAATGCTCTCTGCTCTTGAATGTGGGTGTGATGGAACTACTACTTGACTTCCTGGGCAAATTTAAGCCAAACAAAGCTGACGTTTTCTCACAGCAGCAGAAATGAAACTAGAACACCCAACATGTTTTGTTTCCTTGCAGAGCTATGGTGTCTATATTTGGATAATACTACCCATTCTCATCTCCACTCCAGACCTGGTGGGAGTCTGGACACTTCTTTCTATGGCAAGTATCTCAGCTGCTCATACACCCCTGTTTGGTTACTAACCAATTCCATTACCAGTGAAATCAGTCCTTGGATTAAGTTTCCTCTGTTGAATAATCTCCTAAAGTTACTGTTTTCTAGGAAAAAAAAAAATGAATTCTCAGCTGGGCATGGTGCCCTGAGCCTGTAATCTCAGCACTTGGAAGGTTGAGAAGGGAGGAGTGCCACAGTGTGAGGCCAGCCTGGGTTACACAGTGAGTACCAGGCAAACTAAAGCTACAGAGCAAAATCCTGTCTCTGGAAAACAAATCAACAAACAGAAAGAATGTATTGAATATATTTCAGCATAGTAAAGTATTAAAAACTTTCAAGTGAAGACAGCTTATTATACAAAAACATTATTCTGAACACAGATACAGAGAAAATCAGCCCTTTAAATTCTTAAAAGTAAAAATAAAGAATCTAACATTTTATTCATAGCAAAGTATTTCTCACTAGGATGAAGTCTTTACTCAGCTGCAATATTTGCCTGAATTAAATCAATCACATACAATAAAAATGTCACTTTTTTGAGACTTAGTTAGTAGAGGGGAAAATTGGAAAGATTATGGGATTTGGAGTCACTGCAGGCCAAGACATCTGTTCAGAGGCAAAAAATGTTAAGGACCTCCTGTCACTGACTTATCATTCAAATCCATAAAACTCAGGACTTTTTTTAAACTCAGAACTTTTAACAGATAAATTGAACTAGACTATTCAGTTAAAGCTATATGTTTATCCAAACATACTTCAACACATTTGCTTAAGATTATAAAATAGCAAAGTAAAAAAGAATCACCTTAAACATATGGAATACAAGCATAATCTGTAAGTAGTTCAGTGCTAACAACAGATTATCACATAAAAGACTTCTCCATTCTTTTTTCATTAATTATTACAAAAAGTCCTAGTAGACCAAGATTGATAAAATAATTCACTCTCCACATTTAATCCCAGCACTTGGGAGTCAGAGGCAGGTTAATTTCTAAGGACAGCCAGAGCTACACAGAGAAACCCTGTCTCAAAAAAACAAAGAAACAAATAAAAAAAGCCCATTCTCTTTCCATATTGTATTTAGGAAACAGGGCAGCTTCATAACAGAAAGAACATGTATTATTTTTCTTCTGAGTAAATAGCATTTCTTAATCTCTGAATGCATGGTCTTGATATCTACAAAGCAATATTTTAAAATCCCATAAATGTACAAATTAAGATCAAAGATCAATTTAAGATTACAGACACTGAAAGAATGAAAAATGTAAAAAACAAGGATATAACAGTATTAATAAGGGTCTGCTGGGTATAAAATCCAGACATTTATATAAACCACTTATCTCATTTAAAACTTTATGAGATAATTTTATGGAAAGGTTACACATATTTTCCAAGCTATCTCACTGCCAAACAACAGAAGTAGAATTTCAATTCAGCAGTATCTGGGTCTAGATTGTAATCCCATTAACAATTCTTCCTTCTTTTCTCTAGAATAAGGTGCCCTGTAGCAGGATTCTTAAAAAGTTCTTAGTAATAAGATCAAACCTGAGGCCAGTTATTGGGGTCAATGCTGGTAGATCAGAGAGACAGAACAAGCCACAGCTACCTCACCTTGCTGGATCCTCAGCTAGTCTTGTTTCCTCAGACTGGAGGCCTCTGAGTCCTCATCCAGAATGGGTCTCAGCTGAACTGTGTTGCTAGAAGACTGAACGCTTAACCAGCCAAATGCTGCTAGTTTCTGGTCCTCACGCCTTAGAAACCTTTCTGCTTTCTACCACCACTCCCTGGGATTAAAGGCTGCTTTCTGGGATTAAAGGCGTGAGTCACCATGCCTGGCTGTTTCCAATGCGGCCTTGAACTCACAGAGATCCAGAGGGATTTCTGTCTCTGGAATGCTAGGATTAAAGGCATGTGCTAACATTTTCTAGCCTAAGTATCTTGTGGCTTCTCTGTTCTCTGACCCCAGATAAGTTTATTAAGGTATACAATATTTTGGGGAACACAATACCACCACAGTGCCCTGTGGTAATATCAAAGTAAAAATAAAGTAAAACTTTTTTTTTTTTACAAAAACAACTTGATTCCTAGTTAATCTTGCATGAATCTTTAATAGCAAGCTTTCAAATAATTAACAAAAATAATTTTAGTTTAAATCACAGCTTTAATGAGTCTATGTTCAGGTTCTATAAAGTAAAGAGACTATAAGGAACTATAACATAAAGTTCCTAAGCGACTCCCAATTAATATATACTTCTTACTGATAAAGACTCAAAACTGAGATCAACATCTCCAAACCATCATCCTACCTACTTCTCTTGTGGGTTATTCACCACATGCTCACAAACTAGCCTTGCTGGCTCTTCCTACTCAACCATTCTAACTAGTTGGCTAGTAGTATATGAAAACAGGGTGAAATACTAAGTAATTGTCTACAATCCTTGTCAAAATTTTGACATCTGCTCTCTAGTAGCTACATGGGCACCAATATTTGACATACCACTCCTTTTCAAACAAAAACAAAAAATAGTCCCACTTTAAGGAATAAATGGTACTTCACAACCATGTGCATATTACGTAACTAAAACAAAAATTTCACAATAACCATATTTAAATTTACTGTACATAACACATTTTACATTTTCTAATTTTTTAGAAAATTAGAATAGCAGCCCACTAAGCTGATCACACAATCATTAGCCTATAATTAGAAGAAGGTTGCTCTAGTTCTAACCCTACTAAGAAAATGCTGGCGTAATGAGTGCTTTACCTTCTTCCTCTCCACAGAGGAGATAAAAGACAAGGAGGGAAAGAAAGGAAAAACTCTTCTCTAGCACATCAGAAGAGTTAGTTTACCAGCCCTCCCAACACAAAAGATCTATAACTAATCACTTTAACCATTTTAATTGTAGGCAACTCAGTACATTCATAAAGTCTGACCAATTTCACCACCATTTTCAGACTTTCATCTCAAACAAACTGCAACAACCAAATATTTGCCAAGGTCTATTTTAGGCAACTCTTCACTGATATTTATAAAGCTATTCTAAACTCACATACAAATAAAGTGAAAACAGAATAATAGACTCATATAGCTACATGATCAAGGCTCAACTAATTATGAAAATCTACAATGTCTAATCACAAAACCTTGTTACTTCACCCATACAGACTTAAACACGAAAACTACAGATTCTTTCCATCTAATCACAAAGGTGTTAATTAAAATAGTATTTACAATAATTTCCTGACATCTTCAGATGCTAACTTTTTTTTTTTAAAAGATTTATTTATTATGGATACAGTGTTCTGCCTGCATGTATGCCTGTAGACCAGAAGAGGGCACCAGATCTCATTACAGATGGTTGTGAGCCATCTGTGAGTTGCTGGGAATTAAACTCAGGACCTCTGGAAGAGCAAGCAGTGCTCTTAACCTCTGAGCCATCTCTCCAGCCCCAGATGCTAACTTTTATTTTATTTATTTTGTTTGTTTATTTATTTTAAGACAGGGCTTCACTATGTAGCCCAGGTTGGCCTGGAACTCACTCAGTAGACCAGGCTGGCCTCTATCACATAGAGACTACTTTGTCTCTACCTCCCAAGTGCTGTGGTTAAAGGTGACCACAGTCATGCCTGGCAAGGTGCTGCAATTTTAGAAATACAATCAATTTAACTATGGAAAAGATGTGCTGTCATGAAGTTATTCAGTGATTAAATACTGCAGTGACTTCTAAATAATTTCTTGAATAAACTGATTTTATAATGGATTATTAGCCACTACAAAAGAACTACAATGTTTCAAATGAAAATTTTATACAGATTTCTCCTGTTTCACCAGTATTGTAAAGCCATTGAGCAGAAACTATTGTTTTTTCCACTAAAATTCCAGTATATTAGTATGTCAAAAATAGGATGTTTTCTTAGCAGAACACTATAAAAATAATCTAGGAATGCTTATGAGTATCATTATTCTACATAACAAGTCATGACTAATTAGAAAGGTCTATTTCTGAAGTATAATTTTAATAGATCTGTTTGACCTAAATATGTCAGAATTACAGAATGTGAAGATACAACTTCACCCCCCCCCACCAAAAAAGAATAATATTGGATTTACAAAAGAGTTAAACTAAAACAATGAAGAGATACATGAAAAATCCTACAAGCAATAATAACTTCTCAAGTTTCAGTCCACACAGCATATAACATATTATCATTCCAGTGGTCTATCCATATTGAAATAACTACTCTAGATAGACACAAATGCACTACAATTCAGACTGATACAGAGGATGACACAAAAAGAGAGTTGAGGGAAGGGAATATATTAATTTGTAATAAACGCACGCTATTAAAATTAAAAATATAATCCACTATCCACCACTATCCGCCTTCCTACTTTTTCAGTATTCAAGTATCTTTTTTTTTCTTTTGTGTGTGTTTTCAAGTATCTTAATGATCAATGGTTTGTGGTGATATTTTATTTGTGATGAAATGTGGTGATATTTTATTTGTGCTTTAATAAATAAAGCTTGTCTGGAGATCAGAGGAAAAGGCCAGCCATTATAAGTAAACACAAAAGTCAGATGGCAGAACAGCAAGGCATATAGGTGTGGGTAGACAGAAGTATTTTGCATTTGGAAGCTGCAGAGTTGGTGAGGTGGTGACATTAGCTGTGGCTTTCCCTATTTCCCTGATATCTCAGGTTTTCACCCCTGTATCTGACTCCATGTTTTTTTTATTTAATAAGACCGTTTAGAAATTCATCTACAAGGCGCACGCCTTTAATCCCAGCACTTGGGAGGCAGAGGCAGGCGGATCTCTGTGAGTTCGAGGCCAGCCTGGGCTACCAAGTGAGTTCCAGGAAAGGCGCAAAGCTACACAGAGAAACCCTGTCTCGAAAAACCAAAAAAAAAAAAAAAAAAGAAAAGAAATTCATCTACAATGGTTAGTTTTTATTGCCCTTAACAACCAAATGGAAAGTCAGTAATTCGATTAAATTCTAAATCTAAATATTAAGAAAACAAATATAAAGTGACAAATAGAAATAAATTTAATCAATATCCCAAAGCTAAGTATTAGGATAAAATAAAAGTATAGGGGAAAAAAGCCTAATGTATGAATTATGTATGAGGGGTGAAGGGAGAGCAGACATAGGTAGAACATGAAGGGCTGAAAAATTTTCCAAGTCAAAGCAAAGATGACACATTTTACATTTAGCAGTGACAGAAGAAACTTAAAGAGATCGGGACAGCAAGTATATACAAATAAGTGCAAGCAAAATACAACTTTACAAGTACATCTTACTCATCTTACTCAGAAAGGAGCATAAGCATTGAGGCTTTTCAATTTTGCATTGAGGCTTTTCATTTTAGATGAAAACAGAGGAAATAAAAAGTGACAATTTTTACTTTTAAAATGAAAATAAATCTCCTAATCAAAAATACAAATATAACTCATCAATTTACTTTCTAAATAATAGTAATAATAAGGCTGTTTACAAGTTAATTAAGATTTATTTACAAGGATTCCAAAGTTAGCCAGTGAGAATCTAGCTTAGCATTAGCTATGTAAATCAGGAATGTGATTTACCCTTCCAGTTTCTATTTCCTTAGAAGTTGTGAAGATAAAGTGAATTAAGATATGTAATGTGTTTAGAATATAAAGAAACAAGGTAAAGTGATAACTAAAATTAAGACTATAACAGTTATGAGACTGGAAGTACTTGCTATTAAACTTTCATAAAGTTCTTTGAAACTTAACTACTTAGCTGGTACACGGGCTCTACATTCAATTCCTTGTACCATAAAAATAGTACAACCATTTTTATGTATGTAAAGCATAAGAAGTTATATGGAACAGTTTAAACTTATATTTACATTACAAAAGTTACATGAAGAAAAGAAAAGCTGAATCTAGTTAGGTCACCCTTTGTGTGGCTCTCAACCGTTTAAAAAACATGCTTCAAATCTCAAGAACACACTACCCAATTGAGGCAACACTTGATATCAGACACAGTGCTTTTGCCAATAAAGAAACTTTCACCGAGCATTACATTTGGACTCAAGATCTATGCCTTACTAAAACTCAACGAATTGGTGAGCAAATTTTTCAAGAAGTACACCAACTATTATAACAAAAGACAAAAGACCCCAAACAAAAATGTGATGTAGGCACCACACAACACATAGATCATGGGATTTGGACTTGTTTTCCTTCCCCTGAAATCCAGAGCTGGCTCACTCTGAGCCCACTACCAAGCTTCTTTACTTCACCCTGCCACTGAACCTTCCTCTGCCCGGCCATCTCTACCTAAGGCGTTAGCTACATCTTTGGTACAGAACAGGATCTTTCTTGTCCAGCACCACAGGAGAAATGAATACCAAGTTGTATCAATATCACATCTACTAAGTTAGCATCACATTTTAACAAGAGCCCAAGTGAGTCAGGTTTGACCAATACTCTCTATCTCACTGCTGCATTCCTTTACATTCAAATTAGTAGATATGGTAATGGACACCAAGACCTGGAATCGGACAAAACCAAAGACAAATAACATAAAAGTGAATTTCTTTGCCACTGTATTCAAAGTTTCCTGTTCTACAGTGCCCACACTTGATGCATCCTGTGCCACAGCACAACACTAATAATAGTTGGTTTTATGCATTGTATTTTGATGTACTACGTTACAAATGCG
Organism: Peromyscus eremicus; assembly: GCF_949786415.1. Classification (NCBI taxonomy): domain Eukaryota; kingdom Metazoa; phylum Chordata; class Mammalia; order Rodentia; family Cricetidae; genus Peromyscus; species Peromyscus eremicus. Next base: position 65,045,771 of record NC_081432.1, read on the forward strand.
CTAACATTTCTGCACAATGCAGCCCCATCAGTTTAATATGTAACCTGTATGTTAAAAGTTTCCAGATTCAGTTCAATTCACAGATGAGAAATGAGATTCTGCAGAAAGTGATGGGGGTACGGGGTGTATAAAAAAATGTAAACTAAACTACTGGCATTCTCGAAGGCTGAATTAGTTAATAACTTAAAACATTGAAACTCAAACTATTCATAGCTAGTATTGTCGCTTCTGCACAGAATGTTTTGGAAGATTAGTACATTTCCAGAAAAAAAACAAAAAAAACAAAAACAAAAACAAAAACAAAAACGAGGGGGGAGGGCAACTTTCACCACAGTTTTTCCTGACAGGCCTCGAACTTTCACGCTGGTGTGAATAACTTAAGGAGCGCTACAACTAATGAAGGCAGAAGGGTTTCTCTTCAGAGGCTGCTCATCCCAGGGCTCGAGCACCTTGACTTCCGGCCTGTGAAGGAAACGTGCTGCCCAGGGCTGAAATAAACAGGGGAACCGACCAAGGAGGAAGTCGGGTTGGCTGAGGCACCCGGCTCTGCCCGGCGGCTCGGTGGCCTCAACCCGGGCCTCCAGCGGGGCCGCCTCGCTCGCCGGCTCGCCCGCCGCAGACAGCCCCCGCCCGCCTCCTCCCCAGCCCGCGCGGGTGCACGGGCGAGCGCGGCCGCCCGCCTCAGGCCTTCCCGGGCGGCGGGACGGGCCCGGCGGGGCTGAGGGGCGGCCGGGGAGGGAGCGACGGCGTGTGCGGCTGGCCGGGGAGGGCGGCGGGGAGGGGAGGCGCTTTGTCACCGTTAGCATGGTTCTGTTGTTACCTGTGCGCAGCAGGGCTCCCCAGCTCCTAGTCCCTGAATCCTCCTCCCTCCTCTCCCTCTCTCTCTCTCTCTCTCTTTCTCGCTTTCTCTCTCTCTCTCCTCTCTCTCCCCCTCAGACTGCCGGGCTCTCGTGGAACCTGCCACCCGACCAGCGAGAGACGGGCGGGAGGTGGCGGCGGTGACCAGCGGGCACGTGACCACGCTCCCGCCGTAACGGCGTCCGCCTCCCGCCGCGCGCCCGCGCGCCCGCCCGCCCGCCCCGCCCTCCAGCCAGCCAGCCCGGCGCTCCACCTTAGTGACCTCGCGTGTCCGGGGGCCGGTGCGCAGGCGCGGCCGGGCTCGGCGGGGGCCAGGTGTCTGACTGGGTGGGCACGGGGCGAGGAGGTAAGGGCGGAAGTCCGGGGCCCCAGGCGCTGCCCGGGCCGCAGCGGTGCGCATGCGCGCGGGGCCTGGGCCGCCCTGGCGCCGGCGTCCGCAGAGAGCCCAGCTGCAGCCTGGGAGCCGGCCCCGGGCCGCGATCCCGGGTCCCCGGAGTCCGGCTGGCGAACGTCTCAGGCCCCTGGCGCTGCTGCCCGGGAACTCCCAGGTCCTTGTAACCTGTCCATGCCTCTATGGTCTACAGCTGTGGAGTGGCTGGCTGCTCCGGCCACACGCCCCGGTTCCCAGGGACTCTTAGCACTTTGTGAAGACCTTCGTATGAAGCCAGAGAGAGGTTATGTTTCTAGCCAGCCCACGCCGCTAAAACCACAGAGGTTTTATCTTCTCATACCTTGAGTCTAGTCTCCCTAACAGTCTGATGACTGACAGTTTGGGCAGATGACCACCCCCTGGTCTTGTCGCCCTGCGTCCCCTCATGATATACAGAGTTTTACCTTTAACCTCCAGCACTGGAATACTGCTGTTTGCTTCTCCAACAGAAACGCATTTGAGTGATAATGATAATTACAGTGACAAATACCTCATACAGTCTTTTTTAATGCATCTCTTATTAGTCTATCTTTACCAAAAAAAAAAAAAAAAAAAAAAAAAAAAGGCTCAAAAGGAAATAGGTTGCTATGTTCAGAATAAAGAAATGGAGGCAGAGAAAGGTCAGAAGTTAGCTACCTTCCAAGGAAGGTATACCACACGTCACACAGGGATTCCCTTTTTTTCTAATGCCCTTCTTGCTGTAGCAGAAGCTGAACGCGTTGAATGGGCTAAGTTAGTGCTTCTGGCTAGATGTAATCACTGCTGATAAATAAAATGTAAAAAATGCCCTCACTGAAAGTTCTGCTACACTCATAATGACATTAGACTGCTGGATTCTGAGAGGGTAGAGAAACGGGACTAGCAACAGAATCCTAAGAAACATGAGGATGCATCGTACAAAGAAACAGGACGGAAGCTGTTGTGTACATACTGCTAGCTTTTCCCAGCTAGCAGTCAGCCATATGATGGCTTTCTACAGAATATAATGGACTTTCTTCCCCAGTCCCCACATGTCCATCCTGGTGTTAGTGGAATTGTAGGGGTCTCTGTATGGTCACCAGATGATACAGGGGACATCTGTATCCCCTCTTGAGGTTCTTAGTCTCGTTAATAAAATAAGGGATGGAAACAAAGTCCATGGGCAATTTAGAGTTTAAAAGAAAAACTAAAGAAGACAAGTTGTAAAGCTCAGCTGCTTCTCAGGGGAGGGGGATGGAGGAGCTAAGGGAAACAGCCATGCACTCTGCGGTGGTTTGAATAAGAATGGCCCCCATAGGCTCATATACTTGAATGGTTAGTCATCAGGGAGTGGAACTGATTGGATTAGAAGGATTAGGAGGTGCGGCCTTGTTGAAGGGAATGTTACTGAGGGTGGGCTTTGAGGTTTCAAAAGCTTAATCTGTCCAATCAAGCTTGTCTCTCTCTCTCTCTCTCTCTCTCTCTCTCTCTCTCTCTCTCTCTCTCTCTCTCTCTCTCTCTCTCTCTCTCTCTCTGCCTCTCCCTGTCCCTCTCCCCCTCCCGCCCTCTTTCCCTCCCTCCCTCTCCCTCTTTCCCTCCCTCCCTCTCCCTCTCCCTCTCTCCCCCTCCCTCCCTCTTTCCCTCTCCCTCTCCCTCTCTCCCCAACCCCCTTCTCTCTCCTACTTAGCTCTCAACTACTTCTCCAGCACCATGTCTGCTTGTACATTCATGCTCCTCGCCATGATAATAATGGACTAAACTGACTGTAAGCAAGCCATCAATTAAATGCTTTCTTTTATAAGAATCGCCCTGGTCATGGTGTCTCCAACAGCAGTAGAACAGTGACTAAGGCACCATTGAAGCTGGCACAGAGGGCAGACACATGGACAATGAGCAGCTGCATAGTGAGGAGGGGGCTTTACAGAAACAAAGCACAAGATGTTGGGGGAAAGCCCAGGGTGTTGAGGGCATGCTTAGGAAGAGATAGGAAGAAGAAACGGAAAAGTAGCACTTTTCAGAAAAGCAGGCTGACTTATTAGTTACACAGCTGCAGCCCTGCGCAGGGGATGAGGATTCTAGAGGGAAAGGGGATCTCACTGAAGAACTAGTTACCCCATCTGTCTCTCTAATTTAATTTAAGGTGAGTCCAGCTTTCTAGGGGAGCCCGTTACCCAAGTGAAGAGCCCAGTCCAACTGGAACGTTAGGTCTCCAGGCCTAAAAGTACATTGTCTTGATGGGGAGTTTTTTACTCTAAGACTAGCAATAGGCACCCAGCTTACCTACTAAAATATGAGACAAAAAAGCAAGAAGATCTGAGAAACAGCCAATCATCCTCCATGACCTGTGTCCTGGTTGTTCCGAGACTGGCAGGCCCATTTGACCTCACAAAATGCAACTCCATTATCCTTTAGATCACAACAGTAACTAAGGAGCCAGCTTCTCTCTGGCTTATTCTTTATTCCCTCAGAAATAGTCTAGCTGTAAGATCCCACTCTACAGAGCGCCACAACAAGGCAAAGAATAGCCCCATTGGTTCAGGCTTGGGTGCTTTAAAGAAAAAAAAAAAGTAACCTTAGAAAAACAAACTAAACTAATGAATAATAATTCCATAAAATATGAACAAGGTATAAAATTTACTTGGAGTTATGCTACTTGTACAATTCATGTGCTTAAGGTGGGAGAGCTACACTTTAAACCAACATCTCAGCATTGTTGGAAGCAGTATCTATAGGAACAAACCAACATCTCAGCGTTGTTGGAAGCAGTATCTATAGGAACTCTTTGTCTTTGACAAACAGCCTGAAGCACAAAGAAATGCAAATGCTTAGGAACTGTGGAAGCCTCTGGGAGAGCCCTTGACTATAACTGACTTCTAAGCCTTTGTGAACACTCAACTTCATCCATTCAAGCCAGGCTAACATGTTAATAAAATATATGTCCTGCAGTGAGAGGATTGTGGCTTTCTCTTTTTTAATTTTTTATCATTTGTTGCTGTTTTCACAATAAAACTTTGGTGCATTCAGTCCCATTTTGGCTTTCTTGCTTCTCTGAGGACCTGAAATGAAACACTCCCTCATTTCATCCTCTGCCCCATTTTCACAGCACAGTTACAGGACACAGGGCTGGCTTAACTTGAGACAGCTTAACTCTCATTCCAGTCATAGAAAATAAAATTGACATTATTTTTTAGAATGCCTACCAAAGAAATGAAAATAAAAAGCTGAAACCAAAAATCGATTTGTATGTAGTGTCTGCATACCTATGCGTGATAGACTTCTGGCTCCTCCTCCCTTCCAAATCTATTTTTCTCTTCTTCCATTGGAATTGAGTTTCAGCTGGGAACACAGCCATCCATCTGGAGGCTACATTTTCTATTCCCCCTTGTGGCTGGGTGTGGCCATGTGACTCTGTTTTCATCCATAGAATGCTAGAGGAAGCAATGTGTTCATTTTCTATATTACTTACTTTACCAAAAAAAAAAAAAATTGCTCACCCTACTACGTTTCTCTATATATATTCCTGCTGTACAATGTACAGAAATACAGACATAGTGACCTATCTCTCAAGATGCACAGCCTGGCAGAACAATCAGACAAAACTGATGGGTCTCTGGATTGCTGTATGAAAAACTATCCAACATTGACTGTGTGCAGCAACTTTTATTAGAGAGATAAATGCATAATGTATTTAAGCCACTGAATTTTAAGCTTTCATTAAAACCATATATATATGATTATATATATATATATATATATATATATATATATATATATATATATATCATAACAGTAACTAAGCAGCCAGCTTCTCTCTGGCTTGTTCTTTATTATATATATATTTTATATATTATTTATTATATATACACACATAATACAATATATAAGGTATTGTATTCTGCTAAATAAGTTGCTATGTGCAAAATCTTATGAAAAACTGTCTAGATCATCTTTTAAAGCATAAAAATATAAATGCATATTCTCCCAGAAGAAGTGATGTTGCGTTTATAGATACCTGAGGTTAAATGCCTTAATACCATAAAGTCCATTTTACATTATAAGAAATACAGCTCATATTGTCATCTCCTATCTTCATTAAAATGTTTGCCTTATTCTGTTTTGAGTGGCTGCTTAAAAGGTTGGGCATTCTACAGGATATGAGCTTCTCAAAGCCAAGCAATGTGTTTTATTCCCCTCCAGACTTGTAGCACTTTAAGAAATGTTTTGTATTTGATGGAACTGTTTGGTTGGTTAGTTTTTGATACAATCTTCCCTGTATGGCCCAGGATGGCCTCAAAGGCATCCAGGTGGTTAAGATCATGAAATGGCTGAAACAAATAAAAGTAAATATGTTTCACATTATAGAAATCATCACCTTGCTACATGACTAAACAGACTATTATCATGTGATGGAAAGTACCAGAGTAACACAAATGTAATCAGTTAAAGCAGAGTAGGTTTCTAAATTTCCAGCTTCTGGGGTCAAGAGTGCTCGGTTTAACTGGATTTGCTTCCAGGTGTCTCTGCCTGTCTGTGAACAAGTTGTCAGCTAAGGTGTCAGTCCACGTGTGTTGCAGGCTCTTGGGGTTGGCAGCAAAGGTGAGTTACTTGACAGTTTTAGAATTGAGAGGTTCAATCTCTAGTTGACTGTGAACTAGAGGCTACTCACAGGTCTTGCCATATGAACCTTACTACACAGAAGCTTGTTTCCTCAAAACAGGGCCAGAAATGACAAAGAACATAATCATGGACGTGACATTCCGCTCACCCTTCTAACGTGTTCTCTGTTAGAAAGCATGGCTTAAAAGAAGATATTGCACAGGCATGCACTGTCAAGAGGCAAGAAAAATGGAAGCTGCCCTCACGTGTGCCTACCAGTGACAGACACAAATAAGGTGTGAGCATATAGATTATTCACACAATGACCCTTGGCCAGTGACAAAAGCAGACATAAGTAAGGTGTGAGCATGTAGACTATTCACACAATGACTCTTGTCTAGATCATGAGAATGGCCACATGCTTGTTTGAAAGTGTTAAATCCTTTTAAATATGGTATAAAGGGAAGAGCGTCTTTTGCCAGAGTTCTGTCCATTTGGAATACATAAGTTGCAACACATTATCACACATAGTTGAGCTTCATAACCATCAGCAGTTTATTAAGCTAATGCCTAGGAAGAAATTATTTTTAAAAGCTGACTGAAATATGAATATTGGAGGCATGTAATACATTTTTGTATCCTGGAAAATGTATAGCAAAAATGTCTTATTTGGTCTTCGGCACATTCAGTTGGTTCCATCCATTTGAATGACCAGTTAAAAACATTCAGTGGGCACAAAGAAAGACAGATGCTCAGGAACCAGTGATGGGAAAGATATTGATTAGCTATGTCACAACAATGATGATAACAAACAACCCCAATATTTCAATGACTTGAAAAACAAACACTTACTCACTCCAGAGTTACAGGTTGGCAGTAGGTTACCTGATCCCAATTGGATTGGCTGGGCCAAAATGGGCTTTGTCGAACTCAAGACTTTTGGTTGACCTCAAGTCTGCTCTACATGTATATGTTCCTCTGTTGTCCATGTATATTCTGGGAGAAGAACCTTGTCACATGTGTTCCTTATGTAGCTGGAAGTTTTACTGTGTCCTGGCCAGTGGTCAGGACAAATCTCTCCCACTCTCGTCCCCCAAGTAAACACACAGAGGCTTATATTAATTATAACTGTTTGGCCATGGCTCAAGCCTTTTGTTAGCTAGCTCTTATATCTTAAATTAGCCCATAACTATTAATCTATGTATTGCCACATGTTCTGTGGCTTTACCTGTGTCCCATTACATGTTGCTCCTTGGGTGGCTTGCAGGCATCTCCCCCACCCCACCCCCATCCCCACCCCCTGCCTTCTTCCTGTCTCTCTCTTTGAATTTCCCGTCTGCCTCTAAGCTGCCTTGCCATAGGCCAAACGGCTTTATTTTTCAAACAATCAGAGCAACACATATTCGCAGCGTACAGAAAGACATTCCCCCATCATTCTTACATGTATGTTCTGGGAGGAGAAGCTTATTTTAGTCACCTTTCTATTTCTGTGATAAAACACCATGAGCACGGCAACTGTCTCGGGTTTTTATTACTGTGAAGAGACACCATGACAGCTGGGTAGCGGTGGTGGTGCACGCCTTTAATCCCAGCACTCAGGAGGCAGAAACAGGTGAATCTCTCTGAGTTCAAGGCCAGCCTGGTCTACAGAGGGAGTTCCAGGACAGCCAGGGCTACATAGTGAGACCCTGTCTCAAAAAAACAAAACAAAAAGACACTATAATCGGCAGACATCAGGAAGAGACAGTGAGCCACTAGGCCTGGCTTGAAATTCTGAGACCTCAAAGCCCACCTCCAGTGACACACTTCTTCCAACAAGGCCACACCTCCTAATAATGCCACTTCCTATGGGCCTATGGGGCCATTCTCATTCAAACACCACAGCAACTTAGAGAAGGAAAAGTTTGTTTGGGCTTCTAGTTCCAGTGGGTCAGAGTTCATGATGGCAGAGTCGGGCATTATGGCAAGAGCCACTTACATCCTCACTGCAAGCAGGAAGCAGATAAAGCATACTGGCGACTGCAGGGGGCTTTTGAAACCTCAAGTCCACCCCCAATGACATACCTCCTCCAACAAGGCTACACTTGGGGCACATCTCATTCAAACCTCCCACAGCTACATGCAGCATATTTGTGTTCTACTCATGGCAGATGAGAAAAGGACAGAGGACAAAAGGTCATTCTGTGTTTCTTAAGGCTTAATTCATACTGTCATTTCCACTGACATTCTGCTGGCTTAAGGAAGGCATTCCACAAAAGCCACAATAATCTGGTGCTGGAATCTATTCTGCTTAGTCTAGTTGGAGGTGATATGAAGTTCCATGGCTGAAGATGTGATGGAACATTCCAACACACGGGGAGCTGAAGAATACAGAGGTACAAGGCAATTGAGCACAGGTAACCAACAGCAGAGGCTGGTCAGAGTGCTTATACCCCATGAAGAGCTTGGAAAGAACAAGGCACAATATCATGAAACTATCTCCACAGGCCTTGCACTCATGTGGCATTGTGCTACTTTCATATGTAATTCTCTATAAAATACAAAACCTACTTTATAGTACCGTAATAAAGGTAAAGATTTTACAAGCACAGGGGTCTTAAAAATTATGGTTCCCATGGCAAATATAACGTAGCCTTTTGTGCCTGTATACCATAAAGACAGAAGTCCTAACTACAATCAGAAAGGAGAAATCATGCATATTCAGGCATAAGGATGCAGAAAGAGTTATGAGCTCAGTTAGAAAATTACTTGGGGAATTTTATCTAATGGACAAAGCCTCAAGTAATATACAACATCATATACTGAATGTTTTAGTAGGTAACTTTATAAAGTCATTTTCTTTCTTTTAAAAAGGCTACAATGTCATAATCCAAATAAAATGAAATGTGTTTTCCTATTTTCTGTTTTTGTTCCAAATTTCAATATTTCACTTGATAGTTCTTTGTTGGGCTCTATTTTCTCATGAGAAAGTTGACTTCTTGAACCTGGAAAACTGGTATTACTTTCTTTTTCTTTTTAACACACAAAATCCTGTGATCATCTGTTTTTAGCTTACTAAGTATTTTCTGAATAGTTAAGGTGGGTTAATATATAATCCACAGCTTGCCATTAATCTGGCTATTTGAAGGGCACTAGATACTATGCTATAGTAATTAAGTTTTAATTTTAATTCAGTTTGAACACTTAAATACCAGAAGTTGTAACACTGTTCTATCAAAAATACTTAAAGAACATAATGCTATTCCTTCCAAATTCTGTAGCGTCATAATGTGTCACATGTGTAGCCAACTCCCCCTGATATCAAATTATCAATTCATTTATGTATGCCTTAAGACATGAACAGATGCATTCTTGAAAAACTGGAGTAGAGCTAAATTTCATATATCAGAATATTCTCTCATTTAACTTTCATATCTTATGTTAAAACATTTGAAGGTACAGTCCTACAGCAAAAGCCTTTAGGGGCGTGTCTACTATTGAGATTCACAAAGAGACTGTCTAGACATATCTGATAGGCAACCTTATGATTTCCTGCTAAAATGCTCACAAATGTACAGAAGAGAAGAAAACCTGGCATATGGCACTGTAGACTCCAAATGAAAGAAGACAAGTTGTGAAGGAGTCTGTGGAATTTCAACTGACTGCTTCTTTGATAATGATGGACTGAAACCCTACTGAGCCACTGCCCGTGAGCTCCTCACTCTGAGAGGAACATAATAACACATGATGGAAAGACAAGAACAAATAAAACAACACATCAAGACAAGGGAAGCTCTTGGCATGTCCTCGGAGACTGCCTTTAACTCAGTGTACAGACGCTGTGCTGATAGCAAATAAATGTGAGTGGAGCCAATGAGAGCTCAACTTCTGTCTTTGTTGAACTTAATTTGATTAACATTTACCTCTCCAGGAATTCAGAAGCAATTCCTAGCATGCACCATGTCAGAAAGAGAGGTGAGTGAACAGAAAGGAGCTAAACCTTGGGATTCTTATTTACTCGATGGTAAGAGCTAAAACCAGTCATGAATAACTGTATTTACATACGACACTCTTCAAAGAAAAATTGCAGTTATCAGAGAACTTAATCAGAGACTTCGGTGTGGGTAAGAGGAGAAAATTGAAACATCAGACCAGCAACTATAGCTATATATCCATATATAGGTATAGAAACATGGACATTTAGTGACTGCTTTATTTGTTTGTGTACTTAGGATTATACACATGGCCTCATTTATACTAAACACCTGCCTCATTTATACTAAACACTCAGCCCCTGGTAGACATATACTAATGTCTTAGGCCAACAGTTCTCAGTTAGAGCTCCAGTGCTTTCGGAAGGAACAAAGTTTTCTTTCTTGTATGTGACAGTTGACTTCATAGGCACTTGTTTCAGTGTGTTCCAAGTATTAATGTGGGTAGCAAAGACTCATGGCCTTAAGGCAGAGAGCAATAATCATCTTATTATGCTTAAAGATTCCACGGGTCAGGAATTAGATAGTCATATTTAAGATGGCTTGACACTTCTTTATCTAGGCTTCAGTTGGGGAAAGCTTAAGATGGGGTGGATGGCCACTAGGGGCTGGAATCATCTAAATGTATCTCTAGCCACATAATGTAGCATAGGGGCAAGATGGATTGAAAGTCTGACTGCCCATCCCTGCCTTCCCTTGGAATCTCTCTTCATGGCTTCACTCTACTCTGCAAGGTACCCCCAAGGACCCTCAGATTTGCATGCACCTAGCGCCCAGGGCTCTGAGTTGAAGTGTTTCAGGGAACAAAGTCAAAGCTTCATGGCCAGCAGCATCACTTCTGCCTAATAAGTTAAGAGTGATATGCCCACATTTGAAGTCAGGGACAGTTGTGTTTTTCAATGAGAAGAATAGCCAGGGCAATATTGGATCAATTTTAGAAAATAAAATCTGCCTCAACCTGTCACTGAGATAATGCCGCAACAATTTAATCCAAAAACAGAAAAACACAAGTTATTATCTTCTTTGTAATAAAGGCCAAAGGTTTTGATACAGAGTTTACTAGACTAAAATCAAAGTGTTCCCCTTTTTAGGAGGGGGGTACTATTCATTTGGACTGTTAGTGGAATTCAGTTCCTCAAGGTTTTAGAATCAGGTCTTCATTTTCTTGATAGATGACAGGTAAGGGATATCCCTGGCTTTTAGAAATCATTCACATTCCTTGTTTGTGGCCATTTTCTTCCTTAAAAACCAACCACACTACCAAGTCTCATTCTCCTGTAACATCCCTCTGATCTTTATTAGATGATCATACCTCTCTTAGACCCAAACACAGAAATGTGGAAAAGTCCAGATGTCTCTTCATAAGGCCTTTAACAGCTTAAAGTTTCTTTTGTTGTTTAAAGTAACATGCAAAAGTTTCAAGGATTAGTATAGAACCATCTCTGTATGAATAAAAGAGCCAAGGCTCTGCCTGCCTATCACATATTTTACGATATCTACTGATAATGGCCAATCCCTGGCTAGATATAATTGAGATTTTGCAGATCAAGTTGCTCTTCAGATTTAAATTGGAGGCAGAAAATAAATTCATTTATGGTGGTTAGATGGCCTAGCAGATAAGAATGCTTGCTGATCTTTCAGAAGACACAAATTCAGTTCCCAGTACCTTCATCAGACAGCTCACGAAGACAACTCCAAAGGATGCAATATTCTCTTCAGGCCTTCATAAGCTCCTGAGTATACATACATAGACACAAATAGAAATATGCATATACATAATAAAATAATTTGTAATTTTCATTTAAGTGGAAATGGCACATATTTATAATCTCAGCACACAGTAGAGGGAGACAGAAAAATTATGAGTTTGGGGTCAGTATGAGCTATATAATAAGGCCCTATCTTCAAAATTTTAATTTAAAAATCATTTTAGGGAATGGTTAAACTTGATTGTCAACTTGACAGGATCTGAAATCAAGTTAAGTCTTGACAAAGCCATGGCAACATTTCTGGAAAGGATAACTGAGGTGAGAAGTTCCTCCCTCACCGCAGGTGGCACCAGCCAAAGAGTGGCCCAGATCACAGGAAGTCTGAGGAAAGCTCAGTGTGCCTGCCTGCCTCCTCTCTACGCACTTTGTAGACCGGCCTCTCTTAGCTGGGGGCATTAGAGGCAACTGTGACATTTTTAGTCTTCAAACATTTTATAGTAAACGTATTATTTTTGTTATTGGAATTTTTTTTTAAACAGTCCTTGAATTCTACCATTCTGTCCTGTAGTGATAGCTCAGATCTGAGGTTTGTACTTCTCATTCTGCTAAAGAATGGCTGAAAGTTCTCTCTCATTTTGGGAGAACTGAGAGCCCTGAGTTGTTCCTCCATTCTGCCTCCTGGGATGAACATCTTTCACAAGCTTGTATTGATTACTTTTTTAAAAAATCAACTTGACACAAACTAGAGTCACAATTCCTTACCTCAGGTAAGGAATTGACTCCATTAGATTGGCCTGTGGGCATGTCTTGGGGGACATTTTCTTGATTTATTGACAACTGTGGGTTGTACCACCCATGGGCAGGTGGGTCTGGGGTTCTGTAAGAAAGTAAGCTGAGCAAGCCATGGGTGTAAACCAGTAAGTAGTGTTCCTCCACGGTCTCTGCTTCAGTTTCTACCTCCAGGTTCCTGTCTTTCATTTCTGCTCTGATTTCTGTTCATGATAGACTGTAAGCTGTAAGATGAAATGCACACTTTCCTCTGCAAATTGCTTGTGGTGTCATAGTGTTTATAACAGCAACAGAAAAAGCTAGCTGGGGCAAAGCTTTAGAGATATTCTCTCTCTCTCTCTCTCTCTCTCTCTCTCTCTCTCTCTCTCTCTCTCTCTCTCTCTCTCTCTCTCTGTGTGTGTGTGTGTGTGTGTGTGTGTGTGTGTGTGTGTGTGTGTGTATGTGTGTGTGTGTGTTTTACTACAGATTAAACCTAAGGTCTTACACATTCTAGGCAACTACTCTACATCTGAGCTATATTCCTAAACTTAAAAAAAATCAAAAACTTTAGACAGGTTCTTTCTAAGTTATTCAGGCAGTTCTTGAATTGGCAATTGACTCCTGCCTTAGCTTCTCAAGTAGTTGAATCACAGGCCTGCACTAACAAGCTGAACTTACAATAGCTAAAAGATTGAAGTAATGCAAATGTCCACCTACAGATGACTAAATTAAAAAACATAGCAGACACGCAAGGGAACACTAGAAATCTTAAGGAGGAAAGAAATTTTGACACAGAACTAAACATGGATGAGCCTGGAGGTCATTATGCAAAATGAAATAGAACACAAATGCACATACACACACACATACATACAACTTCACATTCCTAGAGACACACTACACACCACATGCACACACCACATGTGCACACCACACACAGACACCACATCACAAACACACACACACACACACACACACACACACACACACACACACACACACATACCTTCACATTCCTGAAAACAGAAGCAGAATAGTAGGAACCAGAAATTGTAGGGAAAGGAAAATACAGAGTTCTTTTAATGAGTACAGTTTTGGTTTTAAAGAAGAAAGTGTTATAAGAGATTGCACATGAATTCACTTAACAGCTGTACATTTTTTTAAAAATTAAGATGCCTCTGGGTGGTGACACACACCTTTAATCCCAGTACTTGGGAGGCAGAGGCAGGTTGATCTGTGTGAGTTTGAGGCCAGCCTGGGCTACATTGGGAGTTCCAGGAAAGCTAGGGCTGTTCCACAAGCAAATCTTGTCTCGAGAAAATAAACGAAATAAAACAAACAAACAAAAAGATGCCAGCCTTTATATCCGGGGTTCTCTGCCATAACTTTTCCAAGAAAAGTTTCAAATAGAGACAAAGAATACTAAAGGAAAAGCAGAAAGTGCTGTGTAAGACAGGCAAGGCAGTGCGTGTCACACCACAAGCAGGACCTGAGCACTGGGCCAGCGGGACTGTCCCTTTGATTACTGCAAGTCTTCATTTACTAAATTTGTCCCCTGCTTTATTAATTCTGTGAGATGAAGACTGTGCATATCCACTTGTCACCGATTAATGGATACCTGAATAACACGTAGCACACTCACAGGGCAATAAGCTTTCCTGAAGCCACAATCTTAGGGAGACTCAATCCAGAGATCAGCACTGTGAGGAAGTGGACCGTGAATGACATTTGGGGGATTCTTTATTTTCCCAAAAAACTCTGCGTTTAGTTGAATATATGTACTTTCATTGGAAGAAGGTTTTGTTGTTGTTGTTGTTGTTGTTGTTGTTGTTGTTTCCCCCCCATTGGCAGATTTTCAAGGGTCCCCAAGGCTGAGAGATATTGTTACAGAACCAGGCACTTTGGCACATGCTTGCAATTGCAACACTTGAAGGCAAAGGATAAAGAGTTCAAGGCCAACATCAGCTGCATACCAAGTTAGAGGCTAGCCTAGGCTACATGAGATACTTTAAAAACCACAAACAGTATAAAACATGGCATAAGGAAGTGCTCCTTCCATGGTACAACCTATTAAATATTCCTGGTGCCCGTGCATTTCAGGGATCTCTCCAGTAGTAATCTAGATAGAACATTTCTGTACCCAGAATGTTGTGGATTTAACAGGCTGAGCATGACTACTCTTCATGGCTAGAAGTTTACATACATTTTCTTCTGTAGAACAAACTTGAATGGATTCATTTTTAGTCAAATCTGTGACAAATTCTTCAGTTATCTGTCTATTCAAGATCTGTTATAAATTCAGTGTCTTTGACAGTGACATCTGTGTCCATAGCAGCTCTTCCCTGCTGGGTTGAAGTTTTCTGGAAACAACCTCACAGACACAGCCAGAGATATGTTTCTATGGCAAATAAAAATCTCATCAATTTGATAATAAAAATTAACCATCACATTCCCCATCCTTTGCCCTTCCATATCACCAAACATTTTGATTTAGATTGGGTTGGAGAAAGGCTTGATCATTGAGGTTTTGTAAAGATACTCTAGAAATTCTAACCTTCAACTGGTCTAGAAATTTTAAATTTATTTAAATGATTGTGCAGTCTTCTCTTAGATCTCATCCCTCAATTTGAAATGCAGTGTTGAAATAGCCTCTTTGGTGCTGTAGGGATGTTGAAGTGTTCTCGTTAGCATTTATTTATTTATTTATCTACCTACTTACTTATTTATTGTAATATTGTCTTTCATTCACTTAACTGTATCTCAGCAAAACTGAGGCTTGTACTTGATTATCTACTGTGGCACTCAGAAAAACGCACTTGAAGCATGAACAAAAGACAGAGCTTCTCAAACTTTCCTCTCAGACTTCAGTGTGGTAGAGAATTACCTGGCATCCTCGGTGTAAAAAAAATTCTGACTCAGTATGTCTACGTTAGGGCTTGTGATCAGCGTTTCTAATGAGTTCCTGGGAAAAGTTCACATTGCAGGTCCATGGGTCTCACTTGATCAGCATGGTGAAGATGTTTTGGAACTCCTCTTAATTATTTTTTTCTCCTTTCTCTGGCTAGATACCTCTGCATTCTTTCTTTTCGTTTTGTATAATCTCTTACAAGGCAAAGAGTATTTTGTTTCCTTCCCATTGAAAGACAGATTATGTCATATTTGGGGCCCAAGATTTCAAAGAATCCACCTCTCAACCACAAATGGACAGATAGGTGAAAATCAAAGTTAGGTATCAACAGAGCTAATACTCACTTGCTGCTGTTAGTGTGTCCTGCTGCTATAGTATACTGTGGCAGCAACACTCATGTATGAAGGTATACATGTGTATCGACTTGTGATGCAATGAATGTTCGAGATTTACTTTATCCAATTATACAAGAATGCTAAAGCATTCTTTTTAAACACTGAAACTGAGTAGTATTTGCATAGCATGATATTTTTGCTTATATTTAGCACTGTTTTATGCTGACATCACATGTTGACAAATCCCTGTCTTTACTAGTATATCAGCACTTTGAAGGCAATGACTATTATGCCTTGCTCATCTTTGCATCACCCCAGAGCCTACTAGGTACTCAGTAAATGTTTCTTCAACAGTGACTGTATGAATTGTTAATCACATGAAAATGCTCAGCGATGCCACCTCAAATCTCAGCAGCTTAAAATGATTAGCGTTTATTTTCTTAGCACACTACTCTCTAGATGAATGATTTGTTTCTGTTTGGGAAGTGTAGTTTCTCTGATGAAACTGGATTCATTGACAAGTGGGATGGTTAGCTCCCCACAACCTGGGTGGTGGGAATGATCAGGCATGTGTTCCTTAATCACCAATGACCCAACCTATTCCTTCTTTTGAGGTGAAGGCAATAGCACAAGTATACAAGTGGAGATCAATAAGTTCTTTGCAAGCTTCTGCATATGCCATATTTGATAATGTCTCGTTGATCCCAGCAAGTTACCCAGCCAAGCCTGAGTTAGGACAACAGTGATCAAATGGGAGAGGCAAAGAATTAAAATCGCCTTTTGTAGTTACTCTGTCAAAGTACTCTTTCTGCTATCATGCCCCAAGTCTAAGATTCCCACAATGTGTGAAAAAGCGTGGTGTACTGGAGTCCTTTTTTATTTTAATTTTTGAAAACCACTAGTTAGTTCTATCATAATAGAGGCTTGATCTGAAGTGATTTAGTCAAAGGCATGAAGATCCTGATTTTTACTGGAGTACAGCCTAGACTTCATTACAGTCCATTCTCATGTCAGGTGTATCAGCCACAATCCCATCCACCTGCTGGTGCATGATCCTTCCAGGCACTGGGCCAACGTGCAGGGGAGCAGACACCATGTGTTTAATCAGCATCTGCATCTTGATTTGAGGGGGGAGTTTCTCTTTGAGCCATGTTAAACAAAAACATAAAAATTACCTTAAAAGCACCTTGATGAAAAGACTCTGTTATCAACTTTCTCATCAGATAGGAGGAAAATTCTGAACAGGGAGATAAGAGGCCAACAGCACTGACTTTCCTGAAAAAGAAGAAAAAGAAAAGCATAATAAGTGCCTAGTTTAACAAAATGATCATAAAGAAACCATTGATTGTAATAACAAGAAAAGCTAAATAACCAATGTCATTTTCAGTGTCCCCTTATTCTTCTACCACAAGGAGATATATTACACAAAACATATGTGCATAATTGAGAGGAAAATAAAATTGCTTAAAAAGAGATACTCAACCGACAGCAATAAAATTTAGACCAAATATCAGAAAACTATTAAGCCTCGCTATAATATTGGTTAGAGTTCCATTTTCTGATTTGGTCGGTCCTAGGAGGTCCATTGAGCTGCTATTTTGTTTAAGCTCGTGGAAAGGTAAACTAATCTCACATAATGGGCAGAAGACATGGCAGCCTGCTTTCTCTTCTCAGTGCAAGGGATGCTTGAGGAACAATGGGTGCTTCAGTAGGATTATTGTATTCAATGTGTTACTTCCTGGAAAGGCAGAGACTTGTGGGGAGATACACCTTAGGCCAGTGAAACGTTTTTGTTTTCTTTTCTCCTTTTCTAAACTCATGTAAAATTGTGAAATGGATTAGTTTGATATTTAGTTCCCAGCTTTAACCTTTTTGTCTGGAAGGTACTCTGTCGAAAATCACCATTTGAGATCCAGATAGAAAATTCTGGTTTCTTTTACCTACCCAAAAGACCTAAAACCCACTTGCATGTCAAGGTTAATTATAGCTAACAAGCTGAAGCATTCCCCATACCTAGTGAGAACCACGTTCTCCAATGAAGGTTTCACTGGTGAAGGTGTCTACACCATTTCCACACATGAATGAACATCCAGTTAGCTGTCTTTTTGCAAGACAGAACTCTGAAAGTTAAAGCTAATATCTAAAACTATATAAGCATGTCAGGTATAAAATGGAAGTTAAGAGGCTTCTGTGCAAATATACCAGGTTGAAGACCTCTAATTTTCCCCCTACTAACAGCTCACCAAAAATTCAGAAAAGAATGAACTCAAGTGGTCAAAGCAATACTAATGGAGACAATGAAGATGGGCTGTTAAACTTAAATTTAGAAGACAAACAGAAGGGTCACGATAACTGATGTGCTTCATTTTTCTCTACCTTGTTTCTGGAAGACGTTCGTGGAGTGAGCGGTAGTTTCAAAGGTAAATGTTCGATGAGTTGAGTGAACAGCTCTATCAAGAACCGTGAAGGAGGCAGGCATGGTGGTGCATGCCTGTTACCCCAGTACCTGGGACATTGAAGCCGGAGGGTCCTGAGTTTGAGACTGGCTTGGTCTACAAAGGGAGGCCTTGTCTCAAAATAGTTAGAGAACAAAGAAAGAGTAGCTACGGAGGGAGGGACAGAGAGAGAGAGAGAGAGAGAGAGAGAGAGAGAGAGAGAGAGAGAGAGAGAGAGATTCATTCTGAGATTTACTCTATTTGCATACAAACAGCTTAGCCTGTCATGTGGATGTGGACAAGGCATGAGACTCTTGTCTCAGAAGCAAAGCATTCTATTACTCATTACACAACAGCAGCTTCAGGGTCATATTGGCTCTCTTTGCCTCCCAAGTCCCCCAAGAATGAAGCTAAACAGCTAAAGCTGATGCATAGACAATAGTTAGGATCATAGCTAATGAACAAGAGTTCTGGAAAATCTAGGCTTACTCCCTGATGCCTCTTGTAAGTAAACCCGCACAGGTTTTGCCTTTGAAGGAAACATTATCTTTATTATATCGGACAGCAAAAACTCTGCAATCTATTCTATCTAGCTCTCCCTTCCAAGACTTTTGGTTATATGAAAAATGCTGGTGGGCAGGGAGAGAGACAGAGAGAGAGACAGAGAGACAGAGACAGAGACAGACAAAGAGAAGCTATCAATATCCTTGATAATAAGAAATGCAGAAATAGAGCCACCGAGAGGGCTCAGTAGGTAAAGCACTTGCTGCTAAGGCTGAAGTTTGATCCTCAGGTCCTACATGGTGGAAAGAGAGAAGTTACTCATACAAGTTGTCCTCTGACCTCTGCATGCACACTGTGTTGCGTGCATGTCTACATCACACCTTCCATCCACAAAAATAAAAAAGTGAAAAGCCATCTGGCTGCCCTCCCTGCTGCTTCAGAGATTGTGGCTCGTATGCACTGAGGTGTTTCTTCCTAGATCTCACAGGGCCTAGGTTCTGACAACAACTCTTCCTATTTGTCTTCTGGACCCTAGGATTGGTGACTTTTCATGGCATTTTCAATATCCATGTTACTTTAGCATTCAACTTTGGACCTTCCTGTGCTTATCTAGCCATTCTCTGTATAAAATAGTCTCGATTTGAAGATGTTTGTGTGTTGGTATCTCTTGCTGTGCTATTCACAGTAGCCAGGAAAGGGAACTTGCCTAGATATCAACTGGTGGATGGAAAAAGAAAATGTGGTGCATATACATAATTGAATTTTATGCAGTTGTAAAGAAAAGTGAAATCATTCCATGTGCCGGAAGATGGATGCAACTGGAGATCCTATTAAGCAAAGTAACCCAATCTCAGAAAGACAAGTGCCACATTTTTCTCTCATATGCAGAAGAACCAAGATTTAAAAGTGGTATATATATATACATATACTATATATATATATATATGTGTATATATGTATATAGCTAGATAGATGCATACACCACATATATTGGCATATATATAAAATCTTAGTTACTTTTCTATTACTGTGATGAAATACCATGACAAAGGCAACTTATATTAAAACAAACAAGCAATCTTTTAATTTGGGCTCATGGATGCAGAGGGTCGCCAAATGGGAACAGGGTGCCCGCAGGCACTGGAACAGTAGCTGAGAGCTTACATCTTCAAACACAAGCATGAGGCAGAGAGACAGAGCTAACTAAGAATAGCTTGGTTTTTGAGGCCTCTAAGCCAGCCCCCCAGTGACACACTTTCTCCAATAAGGCCACATCTCCTAATCATTGCATTCAAATATGTGATCCTATGGGAGCCATTATCATTTAAACCTAATGAGTGAGAGTGTGTGTTTGTGTGTGTGTGTGTGTGTGTGTGTGTGTGTGTGTGTGTGTGTGTAGGTTGTGAAATTAGAAAGAGGATTGTGAGCAACCCTAAAGGTGAGGAAATAGAGAGGGTGATGGAATGCATGTCCTAAGAAAGCAGAAGAGGAAACTAACTGGGGGTGCGGGAAGGTCATTGCAGAGGGAGGAGCCCAGGAAAGGGAGGAAGACAAACAAGAACAAGGGTAATAGCATGTATGTATGAAGATGCTCTGATGAAATCAATTTGTAAATAAGTTGTAGATAAGTACTCTGCCTGAAATACTTGGTATGGGCTCTATTCTCTCATTTGGGAGCATTTACATTTACGCTGGAATGAGTGGTTTTCTATAAGGTGTCAGAAGATATCAGAAATCTGGGCTAAAGAGGTGAAACGGTTAGGTGGAATAGGCTCCTAAGAGCTGGTGGTGCGCATCTCACCCAACTCTGTGTTCAGTGACGTCATGATGCTGACATGAAGCTAAACAATAACACACCTGAAGTTAGAATGAGTTCTTGTTCTAATGTGTCTACATTTTTATTTTTATTTTCTTTCTCTTTTATTTATTCTTTTCCTTCCCCTTCCTCTTCTTTTCTTTTTTTTAATTGAAAACAGAGTTTTTTTTATACAATATACTCTGATTACAGTTTTTCCCAACTCCTCCCAGATTCTTCCCTCTTCCCCACCACCCAAATCCACACCCTTTCTTTTTCTTTTTCATTAGGATACAAACAGGCATCTTAAACAAATAATAAAATAAAATAAAATAAGATAAAACAAAAACAATCCAGAATAAGATATAACAAACAGAAGAAAAGGAGCTGAAAGAAAAGGTCAAGAAATACATATAGATGCAGCAATACTTCAGACTGAGCTCAGGACCTTGTTTACATTCAGTAAGTTGTACGCCTAGCTCCTTGTTTTCTCTTATATTTTATTTTTATTAAAGTGTAGTTCAAAATATCAAAAAGCACAGCAAACCGTTGCACAGATATGCTAGCCAAGATTTAACAATTAGCTTTCTTTAGAGAGAGAAAAAAAGGCCTTTATTGTATTGTATGCTGGCTTGAATGTTGTAAATACTCCATTCATGGACAGCTTCATGTCATCATTAAGATATCACCAAACTCAGAGTTGGGATGAGATGTGCATCACCAGCTCTTGTGAACTAGTGTGAGGAGCTCCAGAACATTCCTGCCCTTCCCTACTCCTCCTCACCTTCACGTCAACCACTTCCCCTATTTTAACGTAGGTTTCTGGTACCCCATACTTGTACCTGAAGACAATTTATGGAAATAATGCTCATTCCCAGGGCAGAACATCATTTAGTGCAGAGCATCATTCAGTGCAGGACATCAACATCATCTATCCACTCACCTCACTCTCTGCTTACTCTTCAATTAGTTAATTTCTACTTATGCATGCTTCAGTTTTAATGGCATTTCTAGAGAGAAGCCTTCCTGGACCACCTCAATTTAAATTAGGTCTCACCTGCTGGTCATTCTCATGCCACTTTATCCTTTAACTTCATGGCATACATCCCAGTTTGTAATTATGTAATTATATTTATGTTCATTTATTTATTGTGTGGCCTCTTCCACTAGTTTATAAACTCCAAAGGGTCAAACTCATCATATATTTTGTCCCCCTCTGTATTATTGAATAACACCTGAAAAGCACTTTGAACAGTAGCTGGCATGGTATGGATGCTCAATAAATATTTATAGAATGAAGGAATGAATGGATGGATAATTAAAGCAATGAATATCTAATATATGCTAGATACTCTCTGGAATTCTTTCATGCATGCTGTTTTATTTTTTATAACACCCTTAGCTGATAGTTATTACTGTCCTCATGCAGAGGAGGACATTGTCTAAAACAGGCTAACTAATAGGCTTCAAAGTCACATAAGCAGTATTATTAAAAATTAGGTCATTTAATTAAAACTCTTGTGTTTTTGTCTAACATCCATATTCGTGACTTTTTTGTTTGTTTGTTTGCTCAGTTTTGTTTTCTTTTTTGAACCAGGGTCTCACTATGTAGTCCACACTGACCTCTATATCACCGTGTATACCAGGCAGATCTGAAACTCCCAGCAATCTGCCGACTCTGCCCATCAAGTGCTGGGATTGCAGGCGGCACCGCAGCCCGGCTTTCTTGCTTCTCATAAGGTCTTTAATTGAAACTTATTCCAAGTTTGCACATTCTTTCCTGATGTAACAAAATATCAGATCTGTCTCTAATTATGTCTTTAAGGTGCAGCGGCATGGAGCTGCAGGAGGGCCTGTGGCCCTTCGCAGCCGAATAACAAAAGAACCTGAGATAGTTGAAGATAAAGTATATTCAATATCCAGATCAGGGGATCAACAAAGCAAGAATTGCACGATTTTGAGGACGAGTTAGCATGTCTCATTTGTTACAGCATTTTTGAGGATCCTTGAGTACCGCCATGCTCTCATACATTTTGTAGAATTTGTTTGGAAAATGTTCTTCAGGCATCTGGTAACTTTTATATATGGAGACCTTTGTGAATTCCACTCAAGTGTCCTAATTGCAGAAGTGTTATTGAAATTGCTTCAACTAGTATAGAATCCTTACCTGTCAATTTTGCATTAAGAGCAATTATTTAAAAGTACCAGCAAGAAGACCACTCAGATGTTGTCACCATAGAGGCAACCATTAAATGTTTATTGTCTACTAGATAAAAAAATTAGTTTGTGGCCATTGTCTTGCTATAGGTCAACATCACGGTCATCTTATAGATGACCTTCAAAGTGCCTATCTGAAAGAAAAGGAGTTATTTAAACAGTTAACCGACACACACTGGACAGATATCACTCGTCTTATTGAAAAGCTTGAAGAACAGAAATGTCATTCTGAGAAAATGTCTCAGGGTGATAAGGAAGTTGTTCTCCGGTATATTAAGGAGCTTACTGATACATTAGAACAGAAAAGAAAAATTTGGCAGTTCTCTGTGATGTTGGCAAGCTGATTAATCAAGAACACTAAAAGCTCCACTATTTTTGGGGAGAGGGAGTTCATTTTACTAATTTGAAGGAAAAAAAAACATTTACCATTAAGTGACTACAATCGCAATCCCTTCATATAAGAATGAAATTGCAGAAGGCAATGGAGTTGACTGCTGGTGGGTAGACTGGGAACTTGGATTTCTTCCTGTCGGCAAGCTACTTCAACAATCAAAGTATACTTACAAGAATGTGGAAGTTGTGTGTAAGGAGGGCCTTTCCAAAGGTGTCATTGTCACCACATGTCACAGTACTTGCTATCTTGTTTGGCATTCACTGCCAATCCCAGTGCGTCTTCCTGTGCTGTGCGGGATGGAAATCTAGAAACTGCTATTTGACTTCAGGATACAAATTGGATCCCATCCGTTAGATGTGCACATTACAGCACCTGGTGGCAGAAATGAGTTGGGAAATGGAACTTTTGATAGCTTGTTTGTATTAAGAACCAAGTGAGGCTGCAGTGATGGCTTAGTGCATAACGTGCCTGACTGGCAAGCATGAGGACCTGAGTTTTGATGTCCACACCCTCCCAAAAGCCAGGAACCCCAGTGCTGCATGAGGTGATGTGGTGGACAGATACAAGAGGATCTCTGGAGTTCACTGGCCAGTCATTTTAGCCACATGGATGAGCTCCATGTTCAGCGACAGAGAAATCCTCTATCAAAAATTAGGTAAAAGGGCTGAAGAGAGTTCAGTGTGTGCTTACTACTCTTGTAGAAGACCTATACTAGAAATTGTAACACCCATAACTCCAGTTCCATCCAGTTCCAGGGGCATTGAGTGTTCTTTTCTGGTCTCCTCAGTCACCTGCACTCAGAGCAATTGAAGAAGACACCCAGTATTGGCCTCTGGCCTCTACACCATACACACATACACACTCTTACATATTCACATAAAGATACACACACATATACACATTTAAGAACCACCTAAGAGATTAGTGAGGCACACCTCTGAGTGTGTTGGTGAAGGCATTTACAGAGATGGTTGTCTGAAGCAGAAAGTTCTGCCTGGTAAGTGGTTGTGGTTGGTACCATCCCAGGAGTTAAGAGCCTGGATAGGATAAAAAAAAAAAAAAAAGGAAAAAAGGAGAATGTTGTTCTTTGTTTTTGCACTTTTTAGGAGGCCTGCCACCCAGCTCCCGGATAAATCACACACAGGGGCTTATTCCTAATTATGAATACCCAGCCTTAGGTTGGCTTAGTTTCTAGCCAGCTTTTCTTAACTTATCCCATTTACCTTTTGCTTCTGGGCTTTTCCTGTTCTCTTCTGTATCTTATTCTTATTCCATGGCTTACTGTGTAGCTAGGTGGCTGGCTCCTAGAGTCCTCCTCCTTTTCTGACTACTTCCTTTTTTTTCATATTTCTCCTTCTATATATTCTCTCTGCCTGCCAGCCCTGCCTATCCTCCCTCCTGCCTTGCTATTGACTGTTCAGTTCTTTATTAAATCATCAGGTGTTTTAGACAGGCACAGTAACACAGCTTCACAGAGTTAAACAAATGCAACATAAGCAAAAGTAACACACCTTAAAATAATATTCTACTACAGGAGAAGCTACCTGAGCTCTGTTTCTCCAACTCTTTGGCCACTATGATGTGGATTGCTCTGCCCGGCTGTGACTGACTAAACCCTCCGAATCCAGGAGCCAAATCAACCCTTCCTTTTCCTCAGCTGTTCTATAGCTAATCTAGAGAGCAGAGCCATAGACACATACTTCCTCAGTTGTTCTAGAGCTAATCCAGGAACGGAGCCACAGACACATACTAGGGTGAGTTGAGGGGTCAGGTTTGGTGTAACTATGCTTACTCAGATCTCTGGGTGCTGAGAAACAATGCTGACAGTGGCTTTCAGATTTTTAGGTCCTGGTATGGCACATTGTTTCAGTGACTTTGCAAATGCCTAATTTCCTACATTAAATCCCTTTCTGCTTAAAATATCCAGAATGGTTATGTTTCTTTTAAAATAATACCTACTACTATCCAATTTCATGAAAACTCTGCTTAGTCCCCTGATCTCACTTTCTCCATAATTTTGTCTCATTCTTTTTTATTATTAATAATTCATAATTTTCTTTCACATTATGAGAATAAAATAATCCTCTTGAAAGAAAGGCTATTGAGTCCATGTTCAACAAACACAAAATTCTCATCCAAAAGAGATACAAGTTTATCCCATCTGGGCTAGGACTTTGTTGTCAGAGGCTAGACCATACCTAGCATTTTCCAGAGACTTGGGACAGCAGGTACCCTGTGATATGCTACGAGACCTTCAGAGACCTTAATTCCTATGTCATTGATCCTGACTGAGATGGACTGTGGCTGGAGTTTTCTCCAGTCCCGCCCAGGACCGCAGCCGCTCAGACCCAACAGGAGGAACACATGAAAACTTCAACTGCAGTGGACTTCATCACTGATTGCACTTGTAGTTGAACAAAGGCCAGAAGTCACTGGCATTGTCTTGTGTATCTCAGTTAAACATGTTTTTAGGTCAATGGTTTTCAAATGCGGTCTCTGGACAAGTAGCGTCACCTGGGAAGTTGTTACAAATAAAACTTTGTGGGTCCTACCCCAGGCATAGTAGAAGTAGACACTCTGGGATATTGCTAAGTTATCTATATTATAAATCCTCCATGTGATTCTGAGTAAGAATGATACAGGTTAAGAACTGCTGGTAATCTGTATATATTTACAAGGTTCTTCATGGGCAGTGATAACTGAGTTTCTCCATGGGTATGAAAATCCATCGCTGGTACTCTAGGTGGGACTTCCAGACTAGGTGGGACTCATGACTGAGCTATGGAGAAGCATTCTTTGCAAGTGATCATTTATTTTCTGGGGTTAAATGATGTACTTAAGAGCAATGGCAGCCCACAAAGAAGAGCTTTGTTGTACTTACCAAGATGAGAACAGTACTACTGCTTCGCACAGGGAAATTCAGTATTCTAAACAATTAGAGCCATGGAGTGAGCTAATGGTAGTGAATGCCTGTAATCTCAGCTCTGAGCAGGCGGAGACAGAAGGATTACCGCAAACTCAAGGTCATCTGGTCTACACAGTGAGTTCCAGGCCAAGAAGGGGGCCACATAACAAGGAATTTGTATGTATTTGAACTTACAAAATTATATACAAGTTAGTCTAATTGCTTAATAAATGAGCCAAACTGAAAACGGTTTTTGAGACCTGTTCAGTAACCTTCCTTTCTTGTCACTGTTTATGTTTTGCATCACGGGGTCATGACGAAGAGTGACCCTGTGGTGTTGCCCATGCTAGCCAAGTACTTTGGCACTGAGGTGCATTCCCAGCCTCACGCAGATCATAAAAATATTGAGACTTAGTATACATCTGTGTGATATCTCTCAGAGACAAAACAAAATGTACTGCTTGTGTTTTTTAGATAAAAGAGTATTCAAAATAGTTTTTACTGGGAAATAATTTTTGGTAGCAATTTAAGCACCATCACATATTCACTGGCATGCTCCAGTGCACTTGCAGAAGTCAGAGAACAACCTGTGGGTGTTGGTTCTTTCCTGCCACCATGTGACTTCTGGAGATCAAACTCAGGCTATCAGGCTTGGTGACAAGTGCCTTTCCCTGATGAGCCAGCCACCTTACTGGTCCCCATCTCCACCATTTAGCATCACTTTACTGTGAAGCACTGTGAACACTCTTCTTACACTGCAGGGTTTGAGTGTGCATGCATATTTCTACTTAGTAGAATGCTAATTTTATTCAGGACTTTCTTTCTTAATATTAAATTAAAAACATTTCTCTGAATCAGTTCCTTATTCTTCAAAACTCAACTTTGAGTAGCTGCATAATCCTGGCCTGTGAATGTAGCTTTATTTTCACTGCCCTTGTTCAGTGAACAGTGCCTGGCTGAGCTGTGGGATGACGTCCACTCAATGCACACAGTGTTCCGGGCAGTGCTCAAAGCACCTGGCATCTGCATCTTCTTTTGCTCTGTGACATCAGTACTATTTCTGTCCACGATTTGACTGATGACAGGGGAACAAGGATACGAAGAGTGTCTTCTCCTTGCTAGTGCTGTCTGCATCCTTTGCCCTGTTCATCCCTTCCTTACTGTGTTCTGACTTCTCAGTCCCAGGAGTCACTACAACTCCAGCTGAACTTGCACATCTTGGGCTTTGCTTTATTCTGCAGCCTTTCTGATTGACCTCAGAAGTGCTTGGGTTAATGATATGAGACTGGATGCCTCTTGGTATTCTTCTACTCAAGGGTTTTTCTAAAATAGCTCAAGCCTGAGATAGCCCAACCATCACCCCAAGACTACCTCACTTTTTTTCCTTCCTCAGTTTGGTAAGTGACCTCTAGGTCTGGGCACATAACTTAAGTGACTTCTAGGTCTGAGCATATAACTTAAGTGACCTCTAGGTCTGGGCATATAACTTAAGTGACCTCTAGGTTTGGGCATATAACTTAAGTGACCTCTAGGTCTGGGCATATAACTTAAGTGACCTCTAGGTCTGGGCATATAACTTAAGTGACCTCTAGGTCTGGGCATATAACTTAAGTGACCTCTAGGTCTGGGCATATAACTTAAGTGACCTCTAGGTCTGGGCATATAACTTAAGTGACCTCTAGGTTTGGGCATATAACTTAAGTGACCTCTAGGTCTGGGCATATAACTTAAGTGACCTCTAGGTCTGGGCATATAATTAGGCACCATATCCTTAATATTTTCCACACTCTTATTTACCTAGTTCCTTACTGACGTCTCAAGTCATGGCTTCTGGTATAGATTCATTGAGTGGACTTCTCAGGGCTGTCCTGAGAGCTACATTTTCTAGAGTCAGCCTCCCAGTGTTGTATTAATCTGGCTCAGTTTTGTTTGCACCTTTACACCGGTGTCCTATTGCACCAGGGAAGGTGTAAGTCTCTGAGCCTGATGTTTAAGAGCTTATATCTTATGGTAAAAAAAAATTCTAATAAAATCTTTGTTCAGAGACACCTGTGTTTTTGCTCCTGTTTGCTCTATTTGGAGCGCTTCACCCGCTGTCTCTGTTTCCACCCTCCTACTCCTCATCTTCATCTTCATGATTTAAGTATGCCAATCTGTCACTCTCCTTTCCAGGTATCTGTTAATTACTCCTCAGGAACCCTGCCTCATATGTTCCGTTCGGCTTTCAATAACTATGAACAAAAGTGTGTTTTGATTCATGGTTTCATGCATGTCAGTCCAGGGTCCATTGGCCCTGTTGCATTTAGGCCTATGGGTTGTGAAGCAATTCACTGTGGTGGAAGTACATGGGAGAAGAAGTTACCAGCCTCATAGTGGTCAGGAAGCAAAGAGAATGGAAGAAAATGCAAAAGAGTCCCAATATCCCCATTAAGGGTATGCTCTCAATGATCTAACTCTCTTCTACTAAGCCCTGCCTCCTAAAATTTCCAACATCTCCTAATGGTGCTACAGATTGGCAACTGAGGCAGTAATACATGGACTTTGGACACTTATTCAAACTGTAGAACCAACTCACTGCAACCTTGTAGAAATGTAGTGAAATGACTTTTTTGCTGTAAGCTACAGGAAAACGTAATGGAATTCAGCTACTATCACAAAAACTACTACTTAGAAAAGTCACGGACTTCTCCAAAGGTCAAGCCATGGCTCAAGAAGTCTTGGTGATATTTTAGCTTTTTTTTTTTTTTTTTTTTTTGGTTTTTCAAGACAGGGTTTCTCTGTGTAGCTTTGTGCCTTTCCTGGGACTCACTTGGTAGTCCAGACTGGCCTCGAACTCACAGAGATCCGCCTGGCTCTGCCTCCCGAGTGCTGGGATTAAAGGCGTGCACCACCACCACCCGGCAGCTTTTGTATATATATTAGCTGGTTTCTACAGTGACTTTCTTGTAATGCTATGAGTGCTTCCAAGAACTCCTAACAGTGTATTTATCTAAAATACCTCTCAAGCATCCAAGGCCAAATGAAACAACTGTCTCCTAGGTCAGGATAGCTTTATTTCTTGTGCAGTTTAGAGTGAGACCCTCCTTCCTTACAGCCTTACTAATAGACTGCTAATTTCTTACCTAACCACTTCTAGGAATATAGATTGAGCACATAAATTCCCTTCTTGGACTAACCTATCATTAGCACTCATTTGTGTTATAAAAGAAAGCCTGCCAGCCACTGCCTGAGGAAAATTCTTACCTGCTTTTATGACCCTGTAAGAATTCAAGCCTGGTGACCTTGCTCTGGCAGAGGATCACTATGGCTTGGGTTTATAACTGAATACCTCAGAGACTGAGGGAACTGAAGTATAAGGAGAATGAAAAGAGGATATTGAGGATTTTGGCTGGAGAGGATTTTTGACTAGAGAACTGGAGGTCAGGATGGAAGATGAGGAAGACCCAGATGGAAAAGTACTAGATGGGTAAGAACAAGATGAGAAGAACCTAGATGGGGCAGAACTAAGATGAGAGAATTAAGATAGAACTTAGAGAGAACAGTACATAAATATAGAGAGAAATCAGGCAAGAAAGGAGCTAGGCATGAGAACAGAACTGAAGTTGTGTCGATAGGATTTTATCCCAGAGGAATAAAGTAGATGGACAAAAAGTATGGTGTACTTAGATTCATTTCCCAAAAATAATTCTCGCCGTCATAGTTTCTCTTCTGAGCCCCTGGGAAGTATATTATTAAGGCTGGTTCTTTTAATAATATACAAGACTTTTGTGTGTATCTTCTATCAAAAAATAAACCCATCGAAGATAAAAATCTCTTGGTGTGCTTTTCTGTGCCTTTACTGCACCTGATAGAGTACCTGAGACATCAGGCATACTTAGTAAATGTTTGGCAAATATGGCAATGAATAACTTTGCTGACAAGCATAATATATTTACATCTGTCTGTTTCTGTCTTTCACTTTGATGTTTATTATCCAGCCCTGAGTTTTCACACTGTTGCTTCATGTTCATGCCTCATAAATAACTTGTGGGGATTGGGAAGGTGGTTCAGTGTTTAAGAATTTTTTCTGCTCTTCAGACGGCCTGAATTCAGTTCTGATTGCCAGGTGGCTCAGTCCTGTAATAACATACGACACAGACACTGACACAGACACAGACACACACACACTCAGTTAGGATGAAGAAACAAGTTCAGTATATTTACATGTTATAAAATCAACATACAAAATTATTCTTGAAGCTTACAAATGAAGTTTCTAAAAAATTGAGAAAACAATACCATTT
Organism: Peromyscus eremicus; assembly: GCF_949786415.1. Classification (NCBI taxonomy): domain Eukaryota; kingdom Metazoa; phylum Chordata; class Mammalia; order Rodentia; family Cricetidae; genus Peromyscus; species Peromyscus eremicus. The sequence continues at coordinate 65,075,837 of NC_081432.1, forward strand.
ATGATAGCATCATCCCCTAAATACAAGACTTAAGCATAAAGCCAAAGATACAAAAGAGATAGTTTTACACTGAAAACTAAAAACAGGAAAGAAATTGAAGAAAACACAAAATAAAAACTATCCTATGTTGTGGTGGTTTGAAGGAAAATAGTCCCCATAGAATAATATATTTGCAGGCTTAGTTCCCAGTCATGAACTAATTGAGAAGGATTAGAAGGATTAGGAGGTGTGACTTTGTTGGAGTAGGTGTGGCCTTGTTGGAGAAAGTGTTTCACTGGAGTGGGCTTTGAGGTTTCAAAAGTCTATGCTAGGCCTTGTATCATTTTCTTTCTGCTTGCTGCCTTTGAATCAGGACGTAAAGCTCTCAGCTGTAATGCTTCCATGCCTGCCTGCTTCTCACCATGATGATATAGACTAGCCTCTCTAAAACTCTAAGCGAGCTTCAGTTAAGTATTTTCTTTTATAAGAGCTGCCTTAGTCACAGTGTCTTTTCATAACAATAGAACAGTAACTGTGGTGGTTTGAAAGAAAATGGCCCCCATAGGCACATAGAGAGTGACACTATTAGGAGGTGTGGCTTTGTTGGAGTAGGAGTAGCCTTGTTGGAGGAGGTCTGTCACTAGGAGGTAGGTTTTGAGGTCTTAGATGCTCAAGCCATGCTCAGTGTGCATTCACTTCCTGCTGCCAATCCAGATGTAGAACTCTCAGCTACCTCTCCAGCACCATGTTTGCCTGCACACTACCATGCTTCCACCATGATAATAATGGATTAAGCCTCTGAAACTATAAGCCATTCCCAATTAAATGTTTTCCTTTATAAGAGTTGCCATGGTCATGGTGTCTCTTCACAGCAATAGAAACCCTAACCAAGACAGTAACTAATACATTTTCAAGTTTTGAAAGAGTTAACATTGTTGAAACAAATATGTCGCCCAAAGTAATCCATATATCCAATGCAATACTCATTAAGGATTCAGTATAAATCTTCATAGAACTAGAAAGTTAACCCTTAAACTTAAATAGAACCACTCAAGATCATAAATGGCCAAAGAAGAAGAATAAAGCTGGGGGAAATCATACTACCTCATTTCCAAATAGACTATAAAGCTAAAATAGTTAAAAAAAAAAAAAAGCAGCCTGATGCTAGTATATAACCAGGTATTTAGACTAAGAGAATAGTCTGAAAATCCCCAAAACAAACCCATGCATTTACATTTAAATTAGCACTTAATAAAGGAGTCAAGAACATCCAATAGCAAAAGGACATTGTTTTCAGTAAATGGTGTTGGGAGAAGTGGGTACTTACATGTGGAAATTAATGTTGAGCCCTTATCTCCCATGAAGAGCAAAATTCAACTTGAATTGAAGATTTGACCTGTGTATTCTTCTAGAAGAATACATAGGAGGAGGAGGAAGCAGAGGAGGAAGAGGAAGAAGAAGGAGGAACCAACCCAGGACCTCACCCATGCTGAGAAAGCACTCTACCAGTGAACTACATTCTTGGACCTAAAGCCTGATTTTGACTCAAGCTGGTTTAAGCTGAGTTTCTGTCACTTGTACCCATCCACACTGACACGATCTATTTCTCTGCTAGAAAACTGGATTCTTGGAAAAGAGAAGGTACAGGCAACTAACCATCAAGCTACTGTTTGATTTATTTCTGAATATGAGGTCTGAGAAGGTAGATTGGTGCAGGTTATTTTTTTGAGCATTACAATTTGTATGTGTGTGTATGAGTGATTCTTATAATAGAAGGTTATGTCATTTATATACTATTTACTTCTTTCTTTTCTATTTGTGGCCTTTTGGTTAATTCTCTTCTTTAATGCTCTGGCTAACACTCCTTGTTGTGTATTGAGAGCGGGCATCTTGCCTTGCCTATGATTTCCGAGGAAGCTTTCCCCGTTTATTGTAGGTGTGATGATCGATGTAGTCCTGTGGCACATGGTCGTTGTTACAATGAAGAGGGTTTGTTTTGTTTGTAAGGTGTGTGATGGTCAGAGGACAACTTCTAGAAACTACTTCTTTCCTTCCACCATGAGTCTGTAGGTCAAAATCAGATCACCGTGCCTTCCCTTTGGGGCTGCCTCGCCAACTCTGAAGTACATTCTTCTGTATCTGGTTTTCTGAGAGGTTTTTTTTGTAATCATGAAAGAATATTGAATTCTGTTGATATTTTTGCTATATCTATTGAGTTAACCATATTTTTATCCTTTATTCCATTAATGTGATTTATGGTGCCTATGATTTTTGATGCATTAAAAGTATATCCCCCAGGGCGACATTATTTTCAGATAGGAGGTGTATAGGTCAGTAAGAAATTTGTCCTCATGAAAGGATTAGTGTCACCATGGAAAGGCTTTGCAGAAGATCCTCATCCTTTTTGTCCTACCCGCCTGAGGACTGCCCTTCCTTCTGGAGATTACAGGAAGAAGAAACAGTCACTAGACGACAGTGCACTTATTTTGGAATTCCCAGACTCAATAAATAGTTCTTTATTAATTAACTTGTCTTAAGTACTCTGATGTAGCAAGCCAGAGGGTCCGATCTACAGCAGTCTAGGAGTCTGGACCTACAGGAGCTGGCCTAGTGCTGGGGTTTGCAACAAAATCTGCCATTCTCTTCACTGTGATACCGCAGTAGCCTTGGGGAAAAGGTACCGTGGGTAATGATAGACTGTCCCTCCCTTTTATCTCTTTCCATTTTCGTGTGTGTGTGTGTGTGTGTGTGTGTGTGTGTGTGTGTAGTGCGTGTGTATGTATATACTACATGTATGTATGTATGTATGTATGTATGTATGTATGTATGCAGTGTATGTGTATGTGAGAACACATGTATGGGTGCACATGTATGTGGAGGCTAGAGAACCCTCTTCAATGGCTCTTTCACCTTATTCACTGAGGAAGGGTTTCTCACTCGTACCCAGAACTCACTGATATGGCTAGTCTTGACAGCCATCTTTGGGCATCCTATGCTTCTGCCTTCTTGGGACTGTAATTACTGGTGGGCTGCCATGCCTACCTAACATTAGAATAATTTTTAACATGGACTCTGGGGATTCAAACTCTGGTCCCCAGGTTTTTAGGCAAGCACTTTAACCATGAGGTCATTCTCTCATATCCTGCCTGCCTTCTTCCATTCATCTTTCTCATTTTTGTGCTCTCTCTGGTCTCATGGCAGCACACTGGGTTGATTCCTCGGGTCGTGCGCATGTTTTGCATGTGGACAGCTTGTCAGGCTGACATTCTGTGATGAGGCTGCCCCAGAAACACCTGTTCTCCACTTTGCCACTGTCACTCTCTCCTTTCATTAAAAAGTTTGTATTTAGGATTTGAATTTCTTTCCGCTGAAGTTTCCAAATCTAAACAAAATTTACCAGGTTCTAGATTTATATTTGCTTATAATATATTTCACATCTTGTTTCTTATTACCCTTGTTTTGGATAAATTGCTGTTACATCAAACCTCCTCACTTCCTTTTATTAAGGCAGTTATCCATTTACCACTTTTATCTGAATTATCATAGAAAAATTTATTTTCCTAATAAAAATAATTGGCTTTCTTAAGTGCAGTTTTATTCAGTAGTGCCTAACTTCACTTTTCTCCATAAGGGTTTTTACTGCAAGAAATTTAGCTTCTTTTTATTTAAGATCTTTGGGGCTGTGCAATTTCCTTTACTTTTGGTATTTCCAAATACTAAGTAAATGACCAGCCTTCCCTCTGTAGCTAGACACTTCAGAAGACTCTCAGAAGCTAAGATGTGATGCAATATTATGCTAAATTAAAATTTATATATTCTTTGATTTCTTTTAAATGGCTATTAGAAAACTTTTATCTTTGAGTAATGGATTATTGAATATCCAACATGATTTATTTTTATCTTTCTCTGTTCGTATTATCCGTATTAATCCGCTTTTACAAGATCAGATAAAAGGAAGTTTTGCATCTGAATTTCTAATGGGCTCCTAAAAACACTATTTTGCATGTTCAAATATCTACTCAATATGAAGAAAGACTGGTTATTCAAAATGCTGTTACCTGTGTTCCATGTTCCAAAAGTTTACTGGAATCTATTGTTAGTATCTAAATAATCTGTATTATAATGACCTGGTTCCTATATAGAAAATGAGAAAGCCAGAGTTTATAGAGCTTTCCTTTAAAACAGTTCTGAACAGTAACAAATTAAATTGATTTTTTTCTTCAGAGATCACATTACCTTCTGTGTTTATTTTCTTTTTAAAAATGAATCTCCATTCTAATAAATCTTCATCTAATAGGACTGCCTTAAAGAGACGCTTAATTAAATCAGACGAGAAAGGAAATCTGCCTTTCGAGAAACAGAACATATATGTTCTTTAATACATTTTCTTCTAATCAGCAGTCAGTAAAGCCTGCTTCTGCACACAGTGTGGTCTCCTGGGTGTCCTGGGATCTAATGCCACAATCTGCATTTGGTCTCTAACAGGTTAGTAATCATTCTGTCTCTACCTCATGGAACTTCAAATTTCCTGACATCTGACAGGGAAAGTTTGTAGGAGACAATAAATGAGGTAGTTGATTTTCATGGATTTTAAAAAGTATGGTTTGAGGGCTGGTGAGATGCTCAGTGGGGAGCCACTTGTACCTGCCACCAAGTCTGTTGACTTGAGTTTGGTCCTCAGGACTTACAAGGTGGAAGGAGAGAACTGACTCTCACACTTTGTCCTCTGACCTCTACATGTGCTTTGGCACATACACATGTGCTTGCATATGCATTCACACATGCACAATACATAAAAAGTAAAAAATAAATTAATTAGGCTTAATGTGGTGGCACATGCCTTTAATCCTGGCGTTTGGGAGGCAGAGGCAGGTTAGATTTCTGTAGCCTGGTCTACATATTGAGTTCCAAGCCAGCCAGGGATGTATACTGAGATCTTGCCTAAAAATAAAATTAATTGAATAAAAAAATGTTATTTGAGGTAAACAAAACCTTCCACTTTAGCTGATTTTACATTGTTGTGTGGCAATACTGATGTTTACGGTACTGTCTGACCACATTCAGGGATACTGTTCATTTCCACTTTTTTCACTAGCTCAAAAGAAACCCAATAAAAAGTGACTTTTCACGCCAACATTTTCTCCAGCATTCTTGCTTGTTCCTACAAACTGACCAACCATCGAAGTGGCATGAAAATAGAGTCAAACAGCATCTGCCCTTTGCGCCTGGCTTGTTTCACTTAGCATAATGTTATCAGCGTTCATTCATGTTGCAGCATATATCAAAATTTAATTCCTTGTTGTAAATAATAGCATTATTTTGTACAGACAAACTGATTTTTGTTTATCCAGTTATCTGACAATGGACTCTTGGGTTATTTATGTTTTGAGTTATTGTGAAAATGATGCTATGAAAAATTTTATATGTATTTCAGTTTTAATCTCTATTTTTGGTTCTTTGGAGGTATCTATCCATCCGTCTGTCTGTCTGTCTCTCTCTCTCTCCCAGTCATATGTGATTATTCTTAGCCTTTTAAAATTGCACATTTTAATTTATTTCTCTTGTGTGTGGGTGCACGTGTGCCACGGCACCTGTGTGGAGTCAGTTCTCGCTGTGCAGTGTGGGGCTGGGGATAGAACTCAGTTCTTTTTTTTTTTTTTTTTTTTTTTTTTTTTTTTTGGTTTTTCAAGACAGGGTTTCTCTGTGTAGCTTTGCGCCTTTCCTGGGACTCACTTGGTAGTCCAGGCTGGCCTCGAACACACAGAGATCCGCCTGGCTCTGCCTCCCGAGTGCTGGGATTAAAGGCGTTTGCCACCACCACCCGGCAGAATTCAGTTCTTTAGGTCTTGCAGGCACTGTCGAGCCTTTGAGGGCCTTTCATTCCTTCTCCATGGTGTCTGTATCACATTCCCACATTGATGTCCAAGGCCCGGTTACTCTGCGTGCACAGTAGCTTGCTTTCCTTAGTCTGTTTATTGTCATGTTAACCAGTAATATTTCATGGATGTAGTAAGTGGCATTTTACTGTCACCTTGATTTGCCTTTCACTGAAGAATGGTGATCATGAGAAACCTTTAATGTACTATTGACCATTTCTAAATCTCCTATGAAGAAATACCTATTCAAATTGTTTGCTAACTTTCTAATTAGGTTGCTTATCTTTTTATTATTGAGCTGTAGGAGTTCTGTACATATTCCGGATAGTTATCACCTGCCAGATTTACAAAGCCCTCATTCTAGGGATTGTCTTTTTTTCTCTCTAGAGAACATCTTTCAAAGCTTAAAAGTTTAATTTTACTTAGCCATCACAGTGGCACGTGCCTTTAATCCCAGCACTCAGGAACTGAGGCAGAGACAGGTGGATCTCGGATCTCTGAGATCAAGGCCAGCCTGGTCTACATAGCGAGTTCCAGGACAGCCAGGCACACACGGAAAAACCCTGTCTTGAAAAAGCAAAAACAAAAGTTTAATTTTAATGAAGTCCAGTTTACCTATTTTTTTGGAATTTTGCTGCATGCATGTTGGTGTCATATTTAAGAAATCATTACTAATCTAAGATAATTATTTGCCTCCATTTTTCTCCTCCTAAGAGGTTTATAATTTTAGCTACTAAATTTTATAATAAATCAATTATTAGTTTACTTTTATATAAATATAAGAGGTTTAATTTTTAAAAACAATAATTTAATTTAAAAATGTTTAAACATTTCTAAAAACAAATACATATCTCCAAAAATTTAAATTTTAAAAAGAATTCACCATTCTTATCATTAAAATACAATTTTTGTAAAGATTTTACTTTTAATTATGTGTGTGTGCTTGTATGCCTGCATGCATGCATGTGTGTGTGTGTATGTGTGTGCATGGTGTGCACCTGAGTACAGGTGCCTGTGGAAGCCAGGGAAGAGCATCGGATCCCCTGGAGCTGTAGTTAGTTACACAGCTGAGCATCACCTGATTTGTGTGCTGGGATCGTAGGTCCTCTGCAAGAGCAGTACATGTACTTAACTGATGAGACAACTCTTTAGCCCTAAAAGATATAACTTCTAAGACTGAATACAATATAATTAAAATAAAAATTTTATGCTCGATATCTTAAGTATATCCAATATTTTAAATACAAACTATTCGAGCCATTTGTTTCTAAACTTTCTGCTTTTTTCACGTCCATGGTCTCTTGAATACATATTTTATTCAATGAATGTTTCCAAGGTGAACAAGAAAACTTTCCAAAGCATTTTCCTGTCAGCTTTTACTGAGATGCTCTGCAGCACAGATAGATTCTAAGGAGCAGGCACAGCTCCTCCAGGGTGTCTTATTCTCTCTGCAGGAACTGAACCACTGTGGTCTGTGAAGGGAGAATCATTCTCATGTATGAGGCCTTCCCAAAACGCTCTTACTTCTGAGGAAGCATGCAGGAGAACAGGGCTGGTCTCTCACGACTACATCAGCTGCTGCTGGCATCGTTTGAAGAGATTCCTGCTCCCATGACCTAAATACTGTCTTCTGATTATCAGGATACCAAACACTAGGCATGCTGTTTTCATTACTATATTAACAAATTTTGGTAGAAATAAATTTTACAAATATGTTAACATAGGGATCTCAAGACAAATTAAGTTATTTTCTAGAAGTCAATCATTGAGAAAACTTCTGTTTCCTACTTATAAAATCAATTCAAAAGGTAGCAATGAACATAAATGTTCATATAGCGAGGGAAGACTGAGTTTTGTATGCTCAAACCATTAGCCATACCAACACCATTTAACCTCTTCTCTGTATACCCATGTTGCATTTATCTTAGTTTTGTATATTTGCTTTGTATCACATAAATTTTACTAGGAACTTTTCAGCCTTCTAAAAAACAGTGGATTTAAGAGTTTCACAGAAAATTTATTAAAACTGTAATATCTGAACTAGGCAGGTAAATTAAAAATATGCACATGTATGTATATGCATAATTGTAGGTAAATATATGTATATGTACATATGCAGTCACTGTGTGGGTATATGCTGATTAAATGCACATACCATGTATTTACTTATATATACTGATTGTATATGTAAACATAACCATCAGTGGTAATTAGGAAAGTGCATCTATACTGATTATATTTATTGATTACATATAGATGTATACATGCATATCAACATATAGAGAGAAACCAATAGATGATAGATCAGTAGGTAGGCAGATAGATAGAGAACATATCATGCTTGAGATTCTGATTAAATTCATTCTGTCAGGCTTTGGGGAAAGGATGTTTTAAAAACTTTGCAGAGCTGGGTGGTAGTGGCTCACATCTTTAATCCCAGCACTCAGGATGCAGAGGCAGACAGATCTCTGAGTTTGAGGCCAGCCTGGTCTACAGAGCTAGTTCCATGACAGCCAGGACTACACAGAGAAACCCTGTCTTGAAAAAACAATACAAAATAAACAAACAAAACAAAATAGTTTGCAGATGATTATAAATTATATTGGTGAAATTATTAAGGCCACTCCACGTAGTTAAAAGGGAGGTTTATTTAGTGGCGTAACTTACAAATGAAGGGATAGGTAGGTTTCAGGGTCTGGGAGAGACATAGCACAGTCCAGCGGTGTTTTCTGGAGAACTCCGCTCAGTCTACCTCCAGTGTCCAGGGTCCAGGAACCAAGAGAGGGCGGCGTATCTAGATCTCGGGTCTTCAGGGCCCTCTCTTGGTCCCGCCTTGCAGGCGTGACAGTTACCGAAGCCTCAATGGGGATTGGAACTTCCAGATCAAAGCTGGAATGGCTGCCCACTACAAAATTATAGCCAGATGTTAGTGTTAGATAAACATAAGAAATGGAGAGCAAATAATAAAAGTAAATACTGAAAATATTGCTGTGGTTTGGACGTATCCCTGAAATTTCATACATTGGAAACATAACCCCCTAAATCGTATGCTTATGGTAACCATCTTGATATCACTGCTTGCATGGATGGTAAGTGGACTCATCAATCTTCTCATGATTAGTGGATTGTTGTGGGAGTGACTTTGATTCAAAAGTGAACTCTCTGACTGTCTTGCACAGTCTCATCATATAATGTGCTCAGCAGAGTCCCCAGCAGCAAGATGGTACTCACTAGATAGGCACTCCCACCAGGAGCTGTACGATGTAACTCTAAAACTGTGTGACATACATTTCTTTTCTCTATGAACTGCCTGATCTATGGCCTCAGCTCTAAGACTGACCTGTGTTTTGACATTTGCACATCCACTCTATGGATTCGAGAATCCTCTAGAACTTCTCCAGGAGGCAGCCACCTCTTCACTGTAAACCACCCAGGAATCCATACCTAAAAACCTCTTAGAGGTCTAGTGGCAGGGGAGCTAGATTCACCCCAAATTTCCCTTTCCTGTTTGAGAGTATGCATTTTCCCATATTGTTGGCATTGGAACATTTGCTTTATTCAGAAGAGAGCGAACCAAAGCCTACATCATCAGCATAATAATTAACAGTAACTTTTACCTTCCTTTCCCAGGCCTACTTAGTAGTGAGTACTAAAGGCCCTCAGCTAACAAAATAAACCCAGGATAGCTGTCTGTCTGTCTCTCTCTCTTTTTCTTTTGTTCTTGGAAGCCCATAATCCTCTACAGTCAGGGTTGTTAACATTAACATTTCTATCCAGATTCGTATCTTGACCTACAAATTTAGACTTCCTGAATGTTCCCATCAGTCCAGGCCTGGCTTTTTACATCCTGGAATTCAACTTCGGGGTGCTCTCTTCACCGCACCATTGCTAGGAGCTAGAGCTTTAATCCTCACAGCCCTGGACTAATGCATTCATGACTAGATGGCCTTCCTCCCCATCCTCCACTGCTTATATAAGGTATAAGTCCCAGGATGCCACCTCACTGAGCCAGCCTGGACTTTCTTGCTTTCCATACTTTGGTCCAAATCACCACTACCCTTAGGAAGGTACTTATGCTGGTTGATGTTTGTCAACTTGACACAAACTTAAACCGTTCTTGGAAGAAAGAATCTCAACTGAGGAATGCACCCATCAGAATGGCCTGTGGGGCACTTTCTAGAATAGTGATTGATGTGGAAGGGCTCAGCCCACTGTGGATGGTACCATCCCTGGGCCAGTGGTACTGGGTAGTGTTAAAATGCAGGTCAAGCAAGCCATTCAAAAGCAAACCAGTAAGCAGTGTTCCTCCATGGCCTCTGCTTTAGTTTCTGCCCCCAGGTTCCTTCCTACTTTGAGTTCCTGCCCTGAATTCCCTAGATACTTCCTCAAAAAGAGGTATAAACCAGACTTTAGTGTAGCTCTCTCCTATTTCATATTGAAGATGAAGAACTTAGGATGAAGGCAGGTTCTTTAGGGAATCTTGTTTGCATTGAGACACAAACCTGACTGGAAAGAAAGAGTTGATTACACTTCCTGTGCTTTTGGCAAGACTTGCTGTAAGGCATTGGCCAAGGTCTTCTGCAAGTATTTTTGTCTGCATGACTCACAGGAGAAAAGTCAAGCAAATATCATATATATTATGTCATTACATAAGGACTACATCTACAGATGAACAGTAAATTGGCACCTGTTTCCCAACCATGGCTGTGACTATTTAAAAGGTCATTTCACTTTTTAAAATGAAACATTCTGAAGAAAGGTAGTGAAAAGCTCACACATTAAAAACTACATATTTCATCATATAAAGGCTTTAAAAATCATTCTGGCAGAATCCATAGGAGAAACAGTCTCTGGGGATGATGTACTGAGGAGGTCGCTCTTAACTGTTCTGAGAGAACAGGAAGTTACGGCTTTCACCCTGGAGTTCAGCTCACAGTTGGTCGCAGGGTCACAGACCAGCTTTCAGGAAGCAAAAGTAGATATAAATAAAAAGGACAATCTGGTTTGTCCAGCCTTGGTGCTGTGGTGATCTGCGGGGCACAGTGGTGATCTAGGCCTTGAAAATCTGCACTGGGCTAAGACCCACAGAAGCTGATGGAGAGCAATACTGGGGTCTGGAGGAGCTATGGTTTGAGGGCTGGCCCTGGCAGATCAATGACAACGTACATGCCCCACAGTGCCCACCATTCCACACTTCCGTCTTTCTAGTACTATATAAAGTGTCTCTCGAGGCCAAAGCTGGAATTACAGAGGGAAGAGAATGCTGAGAAAATTAGTTTCAGTTATAGTGAGTCAACAGTGTGTCAAGATACCACAGTGCAGTCTCCTACAGAGTTCAGAAAATGTGTCACCATTGATTCTCTTGCTCAACCCTGTAACTGAATCCATTCTGTTAAACTTTCTTTTACAGTTGCTTTCTTCTTTCCCTCCTTTGGCCCTATGACTGTAGCCGGAAGTTTACTCAGTCCTGCCTCACCCAGCAGTCCGGATGAAACTCTCCCACCTGTGGTTCCACAGCTGCTTATGAAATAATTACTCAGAGGCTCATATTAATTACAAACTATACAGCTTATGGCTTTAGCTTCTTGCTAGCTAGTTATTTCGTCTTAAATTAACCCATTCCTATTAATCTATATGTTGCCACGTGGCCGTGGCATTACTGGTCTGCTGGTATCTTGTTGATCCTTTGGCAGGGGGCTGGCGTCTCTTTTGACTTTGCTCTTCTCTCTGTATCTCTGCTTGGATTTCCAGCCTGGCTGTAAGCTTTCTTGACATAGGCCAAAACACCTTTATTTATTATCCAATGGGAGCCCCACATATTCACAGCATACAGAAAGACATCCCACAGCACTTCCCATTTTCTGTCTAATCAAAAAGGAAGGTTTTTCCTGGGGCCTATGCAGGATCGCTTGGCTCAGCCTGGGAGGAGGGGACTGGACCTACCTGGACTGAGTCTACCAGGTTGATCTCAGTCCTTGGGGGAGGCTTTGCCCTGGAAGAGGTGGGAATAGGGGGTGGGCTGGGGGGAAGGGGGGGGGCAGAGGGGGGAGAACAAGGGAATCCGTGGCTGATATGTAGAACTGAATTGTATTGCAAAATAAAAATTAAAATTAAAAAAGGAAGGTTTTTAACTCTAACATAGTAAAATTACATAAAATAAATAACAAAACAGTTATCAAGCAAGAATTACAGCTACAATATATTGTCTATTTGTATTTGGCAAAATTAAAAAAATATCCTATTATCTATCCTATTTTGTGAGTCTAAAGTTTTATATCTAATTTATCTTTTATCATAACTAAGGAAAACTATAATTATAACTATCTAGTCTTCAGCTCCATCAAAGACCCCAGAAGGATATAATATTACCTGAGTAAACAGGAAGTACATTGTAAGCAACTTCCATAATTCTAGAAATGACAAGAGACATCTGGCTGCCTGGACCCAACGTTCCTCTGCAATGTTGGGGCATCCATCTTCAGCCCATAGACTTAGAGTCTCTGGCACAGCTTTCAGTGAAGCAGGAAATTCTAAGGACTGTTCTACCCATTCTAGCAAAGTTCGTCAGTTGCTTCTCCCCATGTCCTGTATAATGTTTGGCAGTTTCTTCTGCGAAGCAGTAACTTGAAGGACCATCTAGCCTTGTAAATTTCAGTGGTCACCTTCCTATGGGTCCTGCATGTCCAGTTTATACAGCATCCTGTCAAGCAGTTGAGGCAAGGGCACTTTTTTGCTCAATGGCTAACTTTTGTCACAAAGAAAGCCAACTCCATAATGAATTTTTTTGATGCATATCATCCTCTTTGTAGTAATTGGTGCTGCCAGGAGCACACGTGTCTCACAGTCCAGAAAAGTCTAAGTTCTTAAAACATTGTAAATACCATATTCTGTAGATCTTTGAAGTGTTTGAAGATTACCTACCTAATTGAAATATACCTTTGTACACCTAAAAAACTTAACTAACATGATTATAAGTTTGATTATCATAGATGACTATTAATTTGTATTTCTTAATTATATTTTACAATTTTAAATGAATTGCATAAACATAGTACCTTAAACAAGAGTAGAAATATACGTACATTATAGCAAAATTAACTTTAAATTTGTATCAATAAACTAAAATCTATAGCAATGTAAAATATTTCAAATGAGTTGTTGTTCTTTAAAAATAGATTCAATAATCTACCCTTTTATCCTATCATATCTATATCCTACATTTCTATATCACATGACATCATGTATGAACTGCCTCCCTGGTTTGGTTTTCTCTTTTCAGTTTATGTCCTGGATAATCATGCAGGCTGGTCCCCGGCTTCAGAGACTGACCAACATCTTCTTTCTAACTGCCCAAAATCCAGGACTTAGTAACTCGCTTTACTACTGAAAACTAGAGTTCCCATGAGGATTTATAATTTGTTTTGAACTTCAATTCTACTGCTGAAGTTATATTTGCTTGTGCTCACTCTACTTACATCAGGAGACAGTTTTACCTTAACTCAATCTGGCTATTCTAAGCCTCAACTGGCCAGGCAAAAGATGCCATGGGTTATGACCTTAATTTCCTCCTTGGACATCTCAGCTAAGCTGTCTTATACCATAGTTACCCATCTTCTTGGTCTGACTGTCTTAATACCCTCTTCCTGTTTCTTGCCATTGGTCTGTAGCCAGTGTATTAGGCATGTGGAATTCCTGGCTCTTAGATCTTCTCCAAGTGGCCTAAGAAAATGCTCTTCCAAGCTCCCGACACATCTGCCTTTATGATGCCAAGGCTTTCAACAGAATCAACGGTGGTGACTGAGTACCCTTGGAATACCTCTGATCACGGTGGATTGCTTTATCTCCTACTCAGGTGTGTAAACCATGATTTAGAAGCATACTTGACTTGTCTGTTTTTCATCCAGTCCATCATCAAGTTCTTCCAATTGTAAACACCACATTTGAATTTTCCCATTTTCTCATGCCAATGGTTTAGTTGACAAAGAATATATATAATGCCCACATTACATGCTCACTGTAGATCAGCAATGCTTTGCTGCAATTTGCCTGTAATCTGTGATTCTAGTAGAAAGAACATTGCTGATAACATAGTGGAGGTAGCAGGGAACACAGTGAACGAAAACTTCTGTTTAGAAATCTCAGTGTTATCTGAATGTGGTGGTATGTGCTTATCCTAGTATTCGGGAGGATTGAGTTTGAGGCCAGCTTAGGCTATCTAGTAACACTATGTTTCAAGAAACAAAATAGGAATACCCTTGTTGAACATGATTCCCACATGGATTTTATTGACCAGAAAAATCTCACAAAGCCATGCCTGGAGTTAACAAGGCAGATTGTATAGTCTCTCTTGGAGAGGAAATTTAGTTGAGAATGTTAGCCTAAGGCTGCAGACTGTAGTCTGAGGAGCACTCCCCTTAGAGACCTCTACTTAGGTTAGGAGCTAGGTTTTGCAACAGGATTTCAGGGCAAGTATAAAGTTGGGAATTACTAAGAAACAGAAATTCCATGCTTTAAGCATGGGGAGGAGAAAGTGAGAGAGTGGTCAGAGAGAGAGAGAGAGAGAGAGAGAGAGAGAGAGAGCCTCCAGTGTCTTAAACATACAAGTACACGTATGTGTGGCTTTTGAGGTTATATTGCTGAAAATGCATCATTTATAACCAGGTTCTCATATTAATATAGTTTATTTATTTTTCTTATCTTAAAGAACTTTTCTTTTATAATAAAGGGACAAATTATCTATCCCAGGAAACAGAGTGAAACATTATAACCAGCCAGGTGAGGTGGCACACGCCTTTAATCCCAGCATTTGGGAGGCAGAGGCAGGTGGATCTCTGTGAGTTTGAGGCCAACCTGATCTACAGTGTGAATTCTGGGACAGTCAGGGCTGTTACATAGAGAAACCCTATCTTGAAAAACCAAAAATAAATAAATAAATAAATAAATAAATAAATAAATAAATAAATAAATAAATAAAGCTACAACCTTGATTATGAGGTACATTGTTTGGGGTTATAGATGAGAGAGGATCACAAACTCAAAGATCACATACATTTTGGTCTTGAATGTGGCTTGTTTGCTGATTTAATATTCTTGTTTGAAGCCTCTTTCAGAAAAGAGAGCATTGTTTCTGTGCAGGCCACTTCATAGGGAAGTTCTCTCTCCTGCCCTTTTCCAACTATGTCAAAAAATGAATTGAGTTTCAGCCAGACAGAGTTGCATCTCAGGGGAAGATGGGACACATGAAGGATTTCTTTTTCTTCCGATGTCCCCTTAACTTTCAACTTGCTGTCTTTCCTAAGGTAGTCTAAATAAAATATACTATGTCTGCTACTATTGCCCTATGCATGAGCTCTAATCTAGGCTATTGCAACAGTCTCTGAATCCAGCAGGGTTCTATCATAGAAGCAGAATCATTAAAAGGGATATTGAAGTGATGCATTATAGGCAGTTAGAAGCTGGGCAGTGCTAAGGTTGGTGGAGTAGTCTATGCAAGTTACTATCATTGTATCTAGTCTTGGGCTTGGTGTTCCTAGACAGATCATTCATGTTGATGGATGGAAACTGTCCTAGTTGTTACAATAAACACCATCACCAAAAGCAACAGGGATGGGTTTATTTGGCATACAGGTTAGAGTCCACGATCAAGAGAATCCACAGTGGGAGCTCAAGCAGGAACCTGGACTGAAGCAGAGACCATGTAGGGATGTGGTGTACTGGCTTGATTTTCATGGTTTGTTCAGATTGTTTTTCTTATATAACCCAGAGCACCTGCCTAGGAGAGGCACTGCCCATGGTGAGCTGGACCCTCCTTCATCAACTGTTAATCAAGAAAATACCCAAAGACTTGTGTACAGACCAGTCTGATGGAGAGAGTTCCTGAACTGAGACTCCCTTCTCCCAGGTGTCAAGCTGACAAAAATTAACCAGCACGAACCAGAAGCTGGATGTGTAGGACAGCAAAGGTAAACAGAGGCTAAAATGGGTCCATGGCGAGGTTCTCTCTCCCTCTCCACACCCTCTAAGCATAATTCTACAGGTGGCCTGTAAGAAAAGCTAGCTGCTCCCCTCCTAAAAGACACCCACACTTAGTAAGGATCCAGAAAAACAAAGGAAGAAGACATGTGGAAGGTGGAAGAGTCATGTGTGAACCACTTTCCTGTGACTGGAACTCAACACATAGCTGTTGTTAATTTTTTTATCTTCTCAAGTAAAAAGTATCTGTGTACACCCAAAACCAGTTTGGAAGCACAGCACCACACTGGATGAATTGATGCATAGCTTGCCATCTCAGTTGTCTAACTGGTCTACCTATATGTAGTATTATATCATTCCTCTTTCTTCTCCTCCTGGAACTTCAGTGACATCTTCAGAGTTTACCAGATTGTTTTACTCATCTGCTTAAAAGGCACCAATTGATTCCCTTCACTCATCTCCCTGCCTGGCTTATACAATCTTGTGTGGTCTGGCTGTTGCTGTCATCCTTTATACTTTCAGAATTGCTTTATTCTTCCAAGGCCCAACACGTGATGGCATTTCTATCTGAGATATTCTTGTTTTTCTGGTCAGCCCTGACTCATCCTTTTATCTCATTTTAAATTTTCTTAAGCAATCTCTTGTTGTTAGGTCAATTCTTTCTTTGTGAACTATCATGGCATCAAATATCCCACATTTGTGGCTTTATCAAGATTGTTTTCTGAAGCTGTTGACTGACATAAAATAATTATACATGGTTATGGAATGTAATACAATTTTTATTCATATGTATATTTATTGCATATTAATCAAATTGGGATAATTACCATGTCCACTGTCCTAAAGGTTTATCATTTTGTTATAGTAAATACATTAAAAATGCTTTCTTCTAGCTATTTGGAGATATGGTACAGATTCTTGTTAACTATATTCACTCTATTATGTCATAGATGCCAAATCTAAGTATAACATGACGCTTGTGGACTAGCCTCTCTCCTGTCTTTTATCTGCTATTCTCTTCAGTTTTTGGTATTCATCATTATGCCCTTAACTTTTCTTAAGATTACAATTTTTTAGATAAAATATGGATGAGTGAGGTTACATAGGAGATATCTTTCCACCACTGACTTATTCTGTAATGAATGTTCCTGTTGTCACAAATGACAGGATTGCATTTTTATAGCTTTATAGCATTATAGATGTGTTTACACCACATTTTCCTTACCCATTCCTCCATTGATGGATAATTACTCTGATTCTATGTTGTGTTTAACACTTGGGTGCAGGTACCTGATAGACTACACTTTCATTTGTTTGTGATTATTTAAATAGCATCTCTCTTCTCATATTGATGTATGCCCTGAAGCAAGATCAGTGATTTTTTTATATAAAAGACCAAATAATAAATATTTTAGATTTGCAGCTAATCAGCCATGCCATAAATTAAGCAGCTACAACAAAACATGAAAGAATGAGTTTAGATATGCTTTTAATATAACTTTATCATTAAAAAAATAGCTGGGGGTTATATTTGGACCCCACCTTGATATTTGACACCTGAAAATCTAGGATATCAGACATTTTTAAAATTTTACTTTCTGTTATAGCCCAAGTTCCTGGGATACTGCTTTATGTATAGTGGGCATAAAAAATCATTGCTGAATGAATGGCTATTTATTGCCATACAAACAGATTTCTAACATATTATCTTTCTAAAATTTATTCAAGCCATCTAATCTTGTACCTGTCTCCAATCCAAACATTGTATTTCACTTCCCACTTTGCTTCTTCTTTACCATTCCGCAAAAGCTGTCTATGATTATCTGTGCTATCAGGCCTTTAAATTCTAACAGAAGTCATTCCCTGTCAGGCACTGGGATGCACACCTACAATCCCAGCACTTGAGAAACTAAAATAAGAGAAGAGAGTTCAAGGTTAACCTGAACTACATATAGAGGCTGTTTCAAAAATATAAAAAAGAACAACCAACAACAACCAATGTACAGAAATAAACCAACAACCTTGTTTTATGTTCCTGTAACCTGATAGGGCACACCTGCTATAGGGATTTAGCTTTATAGTTTAAACAGGAACTGTGGCCAATATCCTCTAAGCCCTATTTGTTCCTGGGAGGTGAAGGGGGACAATCTGTGAGAACCAAATCAACAATGAGCTAACAAATTACCCTTCTGTGCATGAGCCTGCATCAGGGATGAGGTGGGAGTGGGTCTACTTGCACAGGTAAAGGTAGATTTTATCAAGCAAATGAGACCTGAGGTAACTTGTTTTAAAAATTCATATAGCTCCTATATTTTGGAAATATCACAAACTTAATTTGATTCTTTATACTCCCAAACATTTCATTAAGACATTTTTAAATTATAAAACAAGTTAACAATGACTACTGATGACTTATTGCTATACCCATAGATGTTACCATAGAGATTGCATCTCTGAACTCTCATCAGAGGAGCATCTCCTTGCAGTAGATTGTTGCTGGATCCTAATGGCTCCCTTGGGGGAGGGGGTGAGAAGGTGCAGGGTCAATGATGCAGATACTGGGAATCAGTTGAAGGCAAACAACAGACTCCTTTATTCAATAACAAGGAAGGCTTATATACCCTCCTCCCAGCACCCAGTCTGTTTTCCAATCTAGGGACATTGCATGGTCATCCATCATTGGCTGGGCATGATCAGGAACTCTGATAAAAATCAGGAACTCTGACAGCACCTGTTGCTAGGCCCTTAGGTAGACTCCAGTTTGGCTCATAAAGAAGTACATTATGTGCATGCCTTGGCAACTGGTTTGAGCCAATTTCCTTGACCCTATGGGCCTGTCCTACTACATACCCACCTTTTTATTTTATTACATGGGCACTCAGCAGGAGTCAGAGTTCTTTGTTTCAGCTTTGTTGACCCTGCCTCGGGGGGGCTCAGCAACTGGATTGTGCCTGTCTTAGGCTGGCTTGACAAACAAGCTCTTACCTGTAATTGACTATCAGCCCTTGAAGAGCATCCATCCCTGGGGAGTCACCCCAGGTGGGGAGGGTCAGGCAGTAGCCTTTTGAATTCCAGAAAGCCAGGTATGCATAACCTCCTGTGGAGAGCTATGAGTTGGATGTCTAAGAGCCATTAGCACCTGCATAGTGGCCACCCATTGTTGCCAGATGTGCTGTAGGAGATACTTAAAAGGAGAAAGATTAAAAGCACTACCATGCCAATCAAAACATAAGTGAGAATCCAGGACAGATCAAACAGCCTTTTTATATTATGTCAAACCTTTTTAAAGAAATAAAGAGTCAAAGGCCATAACCTATGCCTTAAATAATATAATTGGAAAATTTCATGTGTTAGCTGTAATGAATAATATAGAAACTTAGCTGACCATGGGCCTTTAATATATTTAGCTGGCTGCTGGCCTACTAAACTAACATTCCTCATCTCAAAAGGCATCATACAAAATGAGGAAAAGTGAGGGTCCACAAGTCTTCAGCCTTTAGAGGATCAATGAAAGCAAGAAAGGGGAGTATATACATTACCCATCCTGAATTATTTCTTCCTTGCTGGAAGCAGGCTGATCCATGGCCAGGTGCACATCTCTTGCTGGGACCCATATTGGCATAGTGGCACTCAGGAAAAACACAAGCATACCCTCTCCCATGGCTTAGCAGGGGGACTGGCAGCTGCCATTGGAGGGAAATATGATCTCTCTGTCTCACTAGGGGCAGGGACATGTTCCTCGGCAGAGATACCCAGTGCTTGTCCATTGATATCTCTTAGTTGGTTTATGCATATTAGTTTCCCACATAGTAAAGGCAAAATGATCTTGATCTTGTGGCACCGGAGGAATCTGAGAAAAGCAATCCTTAATATCTAAAACTAACATAATGAGAGGGAGGAATACTGCTAGGGTTGGGGAGGCCTGACGGTGTAGACCCCATTTTTTCCCTATTAGACCATTAACTACATGAAGATCCTGTAGGAGGCTGTAGTGTCCTGATTTCTTGGGAATAACAAATATGGGGATATTATGTTTACTTCTACTATGTGCCCCATCCTTAGCTGTTCTGCAACTAATTTTTTTAGGATTGACAGCTTGGGTTCAATTATAGGCCACTTTTCCACCCATACTTCTTGAATAGAGAGCCACATCAATGGAGTGGAGCTAGGGGGCTTGATTGAGGTGGATCTCATGGGAACAGCGGCCCTTAGAATTGGGCATGTAGATCTCATGCTGGGTCATGGACTGTAATACCCACCTTTTCATGGACCTCAATGTCATAAAAAGAGGCCCTGTCATCTGTAGTTAGGACAATACCCATATCCTCCAAAATATCTCTGCCCCACAGGTTCCTAGAAACAGTGGAAATGATAGGGAGACTGTCTCCCTGATTGCAATCAAGATCCTTCTAATGGACCAGATGAGTGGTCATCTTAGAATATTGTTGGCCTCCCACACTACTGATGGGGGGATGGGTTTAAATGTCCAATGAGGGAAAGGAAGTGCCTCAGTGTCAGTTAAAATGGTAGTGTCTGCACCCATGTCAATCAAGCCTTTGACAACTTGTCCATCAAGACAGACAGCATTGGGGAGTGTGGAATAATGGACATTGTCCAATAGATTTTTGGATTACCAGAGTCTCCTCTTACTAGTGGGGCTGAGGAGTACCCTACCCAGAGTTTAAAGGGGCTGTACTTTTGGCAAGCTGTGACCTGCAATCCTTTGCCCAATGAAATCCCTTATTGCATCTGGGGTCCTAGGCTTTGCCCAAAAGCAAATCATGTTGCAAATGACCTGGCTTGCCACATCCCTAAAAAGGTCTATTTCTACCTGGGGGCCATTGGGAGTGCCATTAGCATGCTGCCTGTCAGTGAGGAGAGCATCCAGGGAGGCTGTAAAAGTGGCAAAGGGACTGTTGCTAGAGTGGAGATCTCTGGTGGCCTGCACCCATTTATGTATGCCCTCAATTCACACGGCTGCAACTGCATTATGGGTTTGGGCATTGAGCCCTCCTAGGTCAACTGTTTAATCAACAAATCTCTAGTGGGGCCTGCATCCACTCTGTGCTCTGCCTCATTGACATGAGCTAGGAAGTTGGTAAAGAGTTCCCCTGGCTGTTGGATAAGATTGTGAAAGTAAGGTGAGGGGTCCAGGAATATAGGCTCTGGGGGGCCTTGATGGCTTGGTCTGAGACCTGTTGAAAATAGGCATTCAAGCCAGTCTGTGCCTGATGCACAGGATAGACATATTCCCCCTGTCCTATGAGCATATCATAGGTCACTAAGACATTAAGTAAGATGTTTATCCAAGCCTAGGATTCTGTCTGATCATCATAGGCTGATCTCCAACTGAGAAAGACTTCAGTCTCCAACACAGCATTATGCAAATGGTATCAATCAAAATAAGTCTGTAACTGCATGGACCATTGAGCAAGGACCTGCTGAAAGTAGGGGGGATCTGGGCCTGACTCATTGACTACCTTCCAGATGAGGGAGAGTTCAGCTATGGGGGTGGGAATCCAGGGATAGGCATCAGCATTTGGGCCCACGTTGACTGGGAAGGCTTCTATGGGCCTACAGACTGACAGTGGCACAGGTTGTGAGGGTTGTAAGATGCCTGGCACCACAGGAGAGTAGCCCCCTCCTGATGCAGGTGAGAACTGGGGTAGATCACCTCAAGAATACAGTGGTAACGGCATAGCTGCCCACAGTGGTGGTGGTGGAGGAGGGAGCAGCGCATGACTTAATGACAGCTGCGTTCTCCTTGAAAGGTTTCATGGGACCCAAACTATCTATGGGTTATTGTAGAGATACCCAACATGGAAATGGTGGATGTGATGAAAAGATACTCATCTTTTGGAGGGAAACAGCAAGCAAACAACAGAGACAAGATTACAGTCAACAGGGGTGAAAATTTGTATCAGACCCTTATGTCTTGTGCTTAGTGGAGGACTTCTGTGGATTTTTTTTTTTTTTAGGCCATGACCATATGCCCACATGGTGTCTCTAGATGAAAGACAGTGTTAGGGAGCTGAGCCTTAGTTCTACCTCCTGGGGTGTCAATCCTTATGTGGAGGTGCCAGGTAAACCAAAACAGAAAAGAATCTGCTTTCCTAATGGGATGGGGAGACAAACATGAGTGACAAAGCAAAAGAAGGAAAGAAATGGGGGTCCCAGTGCTTACCTGCCAAAGGGACCAAAAGCACACAACACTGAGAGGCCTTTTCACCAAAACACCATCTTGGAGATGTTGTCAAGCACTGAGAGTGAAAGAGAGAGACAATCAGAATCTGCACCAGGAAAGAGAAAGTAACAGAAGCCCCACATTCAGGTGCCAGATGTTTCTGGATCCTAACAGCTCCCTTGGGGGAGGGGGTGAAAAGGCACAGCATCAATGACACAGACACTGGGAGTTAGTTGAAGGCAAACAGCAGACTCCTTTATTCAATAATGGAGAAGCCCTTATATACCCTCCTTCCAGCACCCACGCTATGTCCCAATCTAGTGACATTGTGTGGTCATCCCTCAATGGCTAGGCATGATCAGGAACTCTGATAGCAATCAGGAACTCTGACAGTGCCTGTTACCAGGCCCTTAGGCAGACTCCAGGTTGGCTCATAAGGAAGTACATTATGTGCATGCCTTGACAACTGGTTTGAGCCAATTTCCTAGACCTACGGGCCCTGTCCTACTACAGTAGATAACAATTAATGCAGAGGCCCACAACTGTCAGCATGCAGAGACTACAGAGTGCTCAGCCATTATAGGATACCGGCATTACACCTCACACAAGGCTCAGGTATCATTGTGGGAAGATTATAAGAATCAGAGATGGGACTGACTACAAGCAAACAGTGTTTTCTGGACAGGACAGGTTTAATGCACATATGAACTCACAGCAACTGTGACAGCATGCATAAGCCCCACACAGAATCAAGCTATATTGTTGTGTAATATTTTGTTTGTGTTCTGACAAATAAAACTTGCCTGGAGATCAGAGGATGAAACTAGCCACTAGTTAACCTTGGAGGCCAGGTGTGGTGGCACATACCTTTAATCCCAGTGCTTAGGAGTCTCATGCCTTTGATCCCAGCACTTGGGAGGTAGAGACAGGAATATAATGCTGGTGGAGACAGGATTTCACTTCTTTTCAGTCTGAGGATCTGGAGAGATAAAAAGTCACTAGTGACTGCTCCTTTGCTCACTGATCTTTCAATATTTGGCTCCTGGTTTTTATTGATGAGACTAGCTAGGTTCATGCTTCATCGGGCATCCAACTTTTGAGGCATTAATTCATGAAAAAGCCACTTTCCCATGGTTTTACAGCCACCAGGACATACCAGAGCAACATGCAGAGGCTCCCACTAAGTTATCACCTCACCAGATAAATTTTCCCTTTTTTCCCCCAGGCCCTCTGAGCAAGTCTGGAATTTTTCTGTTTCATTCTCTTTACAGCTTGGACTCCAAATGCTGCCAGAGTTAACCACTTTTGCACATTCCCCAAGAAGATGGCTGGCTCTTTGGCTTCTTTTCCTCATGGGTTGTGGGCTTTCCTAGACCCCCCTCCTCATGCCACTGACACACAATCAGTGGCAGCTGTCCACAGCCAGCCTGTGTTCTCCACTCAGATGTGCTACACCTCACATTTCACCACCATCATCAGCAGATTTGGTGAGATAATTGGGAATTCTTAAAGGGGGAATTAGATAAAAAAGAGAGATTTTTCCTCATAAAAAAGAGAGATTTTTCCTAAGTTAAAAAATGGAAAACAATATTACAATGGAGGGTGTTAGTTCTTTGTATGATTTCACACTGGAGGGTTTAAAACTGAAACAATTAAGTGAGGGATAATTAACTTATCTGTGACTTACATAATGTTAATTATAATCATTATTAGCTTGATAATTCTTCTTTTATGCCTAAAAAAGTTGGTTGATATGAGGTTCAAGATACAGTAGGCCTTTGAAAAGGCTACTACTGATAATATGCAAACCTTAGAAATAGTTACTATACAAAGATACAAGCCTTAGAAAAGGTTACTAGTAATAACATGCAAACCTTACAAATAATTACTAAGGACATGAATACAATTTTGACTGATAAGATAAAAGCTCTAGAAATTTTTACTGCTGAAGAGAGCAAAAAAGGTGACTGATAATATGCAAACATTAGAAAAACTTACTACTCAAAAGTTACAAGCCTTAGAAAAACTTATTAAAACAGATAATCTAAGTATTCAGACACAGACAGAGGAATTCAAAGGATAACCAACCTCACCATTACATTATAAAATTAGAGAGGAACAGCCCAAGGTTATCAAACAACCAACCTTAGTTTATCCAGTCACCATAAAGGAAGATATCCCTAAGGCTATGGAAGCGCTCACTGGAATCCTGTGGAAATGTTACATTTGAGATTTAAGGAAGAAATAGTCTCATATTATATGCATTCACCTTTTGTGAAACAGATTTTAAATTCATTTTCAACTAGTAGCAGAATTGTCTCACAAAACCGGAAAGACTTAGTTACAGCAGTATTGGAATCTGGTCTTCAATTGCAGTGGAGGACCTGGTAGAAAGATGAGGCTAGGACCATTGAACAATGAAGTGGGCTAGAGGTATTAAAACCTCCCAACACCAACTTCTTGGATAGGGCAATTATGCTGATGTACAAAGACAATCTATATATGATGAATAAACCCTGACTCTATGCCATGCAGCAGTTTTGAATACTTGTGACAGAATTGAAGAAGTCAAAAAAGAGAACTGAGGTATGTACTAAAGTTATATAGGGCCCAAAAGAAACCTTCATTGATTTTTTTTTTTTACAAAGATTGACTTCAGCTATAAAAAGAATGATAACAAATTCAGACAAACACTAATTTAATCTTTAGCTTTTGAAAATTCTAAGTCACAATGAAAAATGGTAATTAGCCCTTTAAAGATAAGATCAGCATCCATAGAAGAATGGATCCAAGATACAGTCAATATTAAATCTCATAACAATGATGATGTTTGGATAGTAGAGGTGATTTCCAGAGGCTTGAAGAAAAATCAAAATGTCAGGTGTTTTAATTGTGGCAAACAAGCTCAACCAAAAAGGGATTGTAGACATGGTATTTTTAGAAACAATGTTTTTTTCTAGGAATAATCCAAACAGAAGTCCCCTGACTTCTGGAATATACAGAAGGTGTGGCAAAGTGTGATATTGAACCAATGAATGCAGATCAACAAGGGACAGACAGGGTAATCCTTTGGGGAAGGAAATGCCTTGTGGGGGGTCTCTTGCAGTCCTCAGTGTCAAATTTCGTTTGGTCATTCCTTGTCACCATGAGGGAGACTCCTCCCCTGAGCAATTAAAGAACCTAATGCATATTTAAAAAAAACATACTGCTCTGGATGATAGAACAGCTTTAGAAAATAAAATAAAAATTTCAGAAGAAACCACAAGGCAAATATTTTGGCAGACTTCTAAAATGATCAAGGACCAAAACTTAAGTTATGAATAAATGACATTGTAATTGAAGGTCTTGTAGACATAGGGGCAAATGTAACAATAATTGTGCCCAAATCTTGGCATCCAAATTGGCCTCTTTAGGAGGTAAATGTTCAGCTTTTAGGAATTGAAACTTTATCTCAGGTAAAAGAAAGCATGAGATGGGTTGAATGTATAGGGTCAGAAGGACAGAGAGGAAAATTAAAACCACATGTGGCTAATATAGCAATGGATTTATGGGGATGTGATTTGTTACAACAATGGAATACTCAGATTAACATTCCTCCAATCTCAGAAACAAACCATAAACTAACATATTTTCTGGGAAAAAATATTAATAGGTATTATAAAGAAAAGTCACCAACCATTCAAATTGCACAAAAATGGCACAACAGCTGTTGATCTTTCAAAGGTACCAATAGCCCTACCATTCAAAGGCATGAGACAGCCTATTTTCTGGGTAGAACAATGGCTTTTGACATCAGAAAAATTATAGGTCTTAGAACAGCTGGTATAGAGCAGCTAAATGCTCAACATATTGAGGAATCAAACAGTCCTTGTAATTCTCCTCTTTGTTATGAAAAAGAAATCTGGAAAAATGGAGAATGGTAACAGATCTAAGAGCTATTAACAAGGTGATTCAGCCAATGGGCTCTTCACAGCCTGGAATTTGCTTGCCTTCTCTATTACCTAAAGGATGGTCTATTATAGTTATTGATTTAAAAGACTGTTTCTTCACTAATCCTTTACAAGAAAAGGGTAGAGAAAAATTTGCCATCATGGTGCCTACTTATAATAGTTCTCAGCCTGTTAAGAGTGATCAATGGAAGGTTCTATCACACGGGACATTAAACAGGCCCACCCTGTGCCAATATTTTGTATGACAGCCATTGGAAATGATTCATATACAGTTTCTTCAATCTTTGATTTACCACTACATGGACAATATTTTACTAGCTGATTCAAAAATAGATACTTTAGAGAAATTGTTTGAAGAAATAAAGGAAATTTTGCCTTGTTGGGGATTACAAATTGCTCCTGAATGAATACAAAGAGGAGATTCTATTAATTACCTAGGATATAAAATATACTTTAAAAAAATTCAACCCCAAAAGGTACAAATTGGGAGAGACCAATTGTGAACTCTTAATGACTTTCAAAATTACTGGGAGACATCAACTGGCTATGGCCCACTATTGGAGTAACAATTCAAGAACTGAGTAATTTGTTCCAAACCTTAGAAAGTGACAAGGACTTAAATAGTTCAAGAAAATTATTAGCTGAAGCTGAAAGAGAATTGACTTTGGTAGAAAAGAAATTACAGGATGTTCATGTGGATCATTTGGATCTAGAGCTTGATTGCATTTTGGTTATTTACCCTTTATACATTCTCCTACAGGGAGTTTCATGCAGAGAGAAGATAATATCTTAGAATGGATATTTTTACCACACAAACAGAGTAAAAAATTAAAGAACTGTGTTGAAAAGTTTCCTGGGTTGATTCTAAAAGGAAAATTGAGACTTCATCAATTAGCAGGAATAGATCCAATAGAAATTGTAGGACCTCTTACTACTGCTGAAATTTCCTCTTTATGGGGAGAAAATGAACATTGCCAAGGACCTTGTAGTAATTTTTTGGGAGAGATTAACAGCAAGTATCCTAAAAGCAAGAGAATTCAGTTTGTAAAGAGAACTAACTGGATCCTTCCTCATATTGTACAGGGAACACCAATTTCTGGAGCCCCTACATTCTGTATTGATGAAACCAAATCAGGAAAGGCAGGTTACAAATCAGGAAATTTAAGTAAAGTGGCTCAAAGCCCTTATGATTCTGTCTGAAAGTCAGAATTATATGCTATTCTCATGGTATTAATAGGTTTTTCAGAAACTCTTAATATAATTACTAACTCTCAGTATGAAGAAAGATTCATTTTGCACATTGAAACTTTTGAACTTATTCCTGATGAATCAGAATTAACTTGGTTATTTATACAATTATGGGAAATAGTCAGGAATAGGAATCATCCCATATAGCTAACACATATCAGATCCTATACAGGTCTACAAGTTTCTCTAGCACAGGGTAATGATGAAATTGATCAACTACTGGTGTGAAATGTAATAGAAGCCTCAGAATTTCATAAAAAGTACCATATCAACAGAAAAGGTTTGAAAAAGGATTTTTCCATCATTTGGCAACAAGCTAAGGAAACTATAAGGAAATGTCCTACTTGTTCCTTTTGTAATAAAACATCATTACCTGTAGGAAGTAACCCAAAGGGAACTCAAATGAAATTTGGCAAATGGATGTGTTCCATTTTGCAGAGTTTGGAAAATTAAAATATGTACACCACACCATAGATACATATTCAGGATTTCAATGGGCAACTGCTTTGAGTTCTGAAAAGGCTGATCCTGTAATCACACATTTGTTAGAAATTTTGGCCATCATGAGGATACTTGTACACATTAAGACTGACAATTCTCCAGCATATGTCTCTAGTAAAATGAAATATTTTTTTGCATATTACAACATAAAGCATATTACAGGTATAGCACACACTCCTACAGGGCAAACAATTATAGAAAGATCTAATCAAATTCTAAAGGATATGTTTAATAAAGAGAAAGGAGTAATAAAGACCCCCAGAGATAGATTACATAATGCTTTATTAACTTTAACTTTTCTAAATGCTAATGAGAAAGGAACAACAGCTGCAGAGAGATATTGGATAATAGAAGAAAATACTAAATTAAATCAGCCTGTATACTTTAAAAATGTGTTGACCTCAGAATGGAAACCAGGATGTGTGTTACACTGGTGAACAGGTTTTACTTTTTTTTTCCCACAGAAGAAAAGCTATGGATAACATCAAAATTGGTAAAGATTAGATTTCAACAAGAGAGGCTCTTGATAGTTCATCAACTAGTGTGACCATTCAATCTAAACTAACTTGCAAGACTAACAATTCCTCTTTATTTGATCAGATATAACTTGCCAAAAAGGAAACTCTTCAAAGTTAGGGTTGGACAGGGTTTTGTTTTTGTCTTTCCAGGAGAATGAAGGCATCCAGCTAAGGAATCTGAAGACCACTGGACAAATGAGACATCTGAATAAAAATGATGTGTGGTGGTATTGTGTTCCCCAAAATATTGTACACCCTAATAAACTTATCTGGGGTCAGAGACAGAACAGCCACTAGATACAAAGGCTAGAAAATGGTGGCACTCACACCTTTAATCCTAGCACTCCAGAGGTAGAAATCCCTCTGGATCTCTGTGAGTTCAAGGCCACATTGGAAACGGCCAGGCATGGTGACACACGCCTTTAATCCCAGGGAGTGGTGGTAGAAAGCAGAAAGGTATACAAGGCATAAGGACCAGAAACTAGAAGCATTTGGCTGGTTAAGCTTTTAGCTGGTTAAGCTTCAGGCTTTCAAGCAGCAGTTCAGCTGAGAGCCATTGGGATGAGGACACAGAAGGATCCAGTCTGAGGAAACAAGATCAGCTGAGAAGTTGGCCAGGTGAGGTTAGCTGTGGCTTGTTCTGTCTCTCTGATCATCCAGCATTTCACCCCAGTAACTGGCCTCAGGTTTGATTTTATTAATAAGAACTTTTTAAGATTCTTGCTACAGGATGAATCATCCAGAGAAAATGCCCCCCCCCCAAAGGGAGTAAATTGGCCTATTGGTATATCACATTTCCAACAGGATAAAATTCATAAATCTTCCCAAATGTTCGTTTCTGCTGTTCTCTACAGACACATAATGCAAATGCTCTTTTTGTAGTACCATTTCAATTAAAAATTAAAGCTGGCTTTAGAGTTGGAGCATGGCGTTCTCCTTCTCAAAACCCAAGCATTCTTGTTAAAAGAAAATCCAAAATCTCTGTCTCATGTCAGAAGAGCCACCTGATATGGGACAGAATAAAAAACAAATTTAAGGGAGTATTTTATTGCTACTAATCTCATAATTCTTTGGTTTTATTTTAACTCTTTGAAGCTTTTCTTTAGGTATAGTGCTATCTTAAAATTTAAACTTTCTGTTTTGATATTAATGATGTTTAAGTTTTCTACAGTGAATGATAAACACTTTTTTCCTAACAGTGATCACTGAAGTCTCTAAAAAGGGTCCCACAATGACAATTCCACCTGGATTGTGGTAATAACACTAAGCTGACAGATACCACCCAAAGATCGACTTTGGACTACAAAATGCTCAGGACAATTTCAAGGTGGCTAGCTGAGATTGTCCCGCCTCAGAGACTACTCTAACTAGGACTTGAGACAAGCCCTGTACTTTTTCATTATACAGAGACTGGATAAAAATGATACAGCTAGTTCTCCTAGGACTTGACCATTAACCCATTTTTTTTTTCAGGATACCCTAAATATTCTATCATCTCCAGACAGCAGGAAGTAATTTTAAGAATATCATGTACATATTCCCAAGATGTGGGGTGGGTGGTTTTTGGTCATTCTTTGGGTTATGGATATTTGTTATCATTTAGGGGAGTTGGTTACAAGTTGCTATTGGTAATGGTCAGTAAAAAGCTAAACAAAGGAGATTACATTTAGGGATCTCATTCTTAAAAGAAAAGGGGGGATAGAGAAATAGGATAAAAAGGTAGATTATTGAATCTACTTTTAAAAAGCAACTATTAGTTTTTAGTACTTTACATTGGCTTGGATTTTTGTATATTGATAAAAATTTGAGGTTATTTTTGTTATACTGTATATATGTTATAAAAATGATAGGATAAAAAGGTATAATATTGAATCTACTTTTAAACCAAAAAAAGTAACCACTAGTTTTAAATATTTTACATTGATATTGATTTTGTACATTGATTCAAATTTAAGGGTTTTTTGTTACAATGTACTATACATACATTTTTACTCTTATTCAAGGTATTGCACCTATACAGTTCATCTAACAATGTAATGTAAATTTCTAGTCCTTGATAGTTACTATTACAAACTATTTAGGATAATGAAGAAATGCTGGTTCATAGTTAGTCACCTATTACAGTCAAACTTGTAGTCATGTTAGATATGTTTTCAAGGTCAAACAGAGATTTATTTTAGATAGGCAAGTGGTCCTCAAACACTTCAGAGATTAACAGAATATGGCATTTAAGATGTTTTAATAACTTTTATGATGAGATATATTTGCTCTGGCAGCACTAACCTATTTCAAAGAAGATGATGGAAATCAAAGAAACTCCATATGGAGTTTACGTTCTTTGTGGCAAAAGTTAGCCACTGGGCAGGAAAGTGCCCTTGCCTTGACTGCTGACATACGCTGTCCTAATTGGATAAGCAAGACAGAAAAGAAAGTGACTGCTGAACCCTGCCAAGACAAGCCAGGATAGTCCTTCAAAAATCCTGCTTCACAGAAAAGTTTGTCAGATTTTATAGGTCTGTAGGCCAAAGATGGATGCCCCAATGTTGCAGAGGAACCTTGGGTGACTGTCCAGGTAGCCAGTTGTTTCTGTCATTTTTTAATTTTGGAAGTTTTTTTGCCCTGCATTTCTTTTTTATTCAGGTAATATTATTTCCTTCTCAGGTCTCTGATGAAGTTGAAAATGAGATAGTTATAGTTATAGTTTTCATTGTTACCAGATTCAGAAAAGAAACTCAATAAAGAGATGTTAAGTGTATAAGGTTGAAAGACATCGAAGGATAGTTTTGGCTTAGTAATACAAGGTAGGATAAAAAGTGAATTAGGTACAACATTTTGGACTCACTAAGATAGGATAGATAATGGAATATTTTCTCTGAATTTGTCAAATGCTAATGGACTAGACATTGTTAATATAATTATTGACTATGTAATTTGTATATAGTTGTTGTACTTATTGTATATAGTTTTCTATGTTAGTAAAACCTTTGCTTTTTATTTATACAAAAAGGAGGAAATGTGGGATATTTTGTTTGTGTTCTAACAAATAAAGCTTGCCTGGAGGGTGGAGCTAGCCACTAGTTAACCATAAAGCCTGGGAATGGTGTCACATACCTTTAATCCCAGCACTTGGGAGGATCACACCTTTGATCCCAGCACTTGGAAGGCTCATACCTTTGATCTTAGTACCCGGGAGGTGGAGTCAGGAATATAACACTGATGGAGACAGGATCTCACTCCTTCTTGGTCTGAGAATCTGGAGAGGTAAGAAGTCACTAGTGGCTGCTCCTTTGCTTCTCTGATCTTTCAGTTTATTACCCTGATATTTGACTCCTGGTTTTTATTGATATGACTAATTAAGATCATGCTTTACCAGACAAAATATCAGCATAGAAGGGAAACTAGGTGAACATGGAGCCTGCCCCTACCTGAGGAACTATTGGCCTGAGACAGAGGGTGTGTGTGTATCAGTTTTCTTGAAGATGTAATTCTTGCTATGCCAACCACTCCCTAAGGCAGACCCCACAACATACACACACAAAGGAGAATATGAAGTTGGGTAGGCAGGAAGGTACAGTGGATCTGGAAGGAGATAGGGGAAGATGGATGAACATGATTAAAATACATTTTGTGAAATTCTCAAAAATTTATTAAATTTAAAAAAATGACTAAACAAGAAACTCAATTTAGTGAACCTACCATTTCAATTTAACAACTGCTAATGCATTTGCTATATTTGCTTCACCTTCTATTTTTTTCTTGTTGGAAGTAACTTACAAACACCAAGCATTCTATGTAAAATGACTCATGTGCATTTCCTAAAAATAAGTATAGTTTCATAAGTAACCACAACACCATTAGCAACACCTCCCTATTATCATCTAATATCCAGGGTACATTCAAATGGTCTCTTTACCTCTTAAAACACATTTTATAGATGCTTAGCAAAACAAGATCCAGCTCACTCAGTTATCATGTGAGTCTGACTCAAAAGAAAAATAGGGAATCTTAAATACCAAATAACTGAGAAATTAAGAACAGGGAATAGCAGGTATCAAAATAAAGAAGTCTTTGTGGGGGGGATAAAGAAAAAAGAGATATTCTGAGACTAGCCCCCAACGCAACTGGGGGTTGCAAAAGACTTTGGTAGAGGAGGAAGAACCAGTTCATGTATGACATTCGTAAGCAAAGGAGGTTTGAATGTATTCTTCTCTTGATGTTGGTTTTACTATCTTCAAAGTGTGACAATGCCAAGAGTGAGTACAAGCTGAAGGAGCAATCTCACTAGCATATTCATTAGGACTACATCCCATTTTCTTGAGTCCCTCTGAGGCATCTTAGATGTTCAGATCTTTACTGTGACTCATATAGCTGACTTTATTCAAATTTTGCTCCTGGAGACAACTGAGCATATAATCTAGCAAAGGAATTATTTCCCTCTCAGAAGCAACTCCAAGAGTCACTGGCATCTCATAGCCACATAGGAACATGACCCTTCCCTCTACTTTCTTGCATGCCTATCAGAGAGGATTTTACTTACCACACCCTCTGTGGAGCCAGAACCTGTTGTGTGGGTTATTGACTCTTTTTCTAATATGAAAATCTAAGTTCTTTATGCCAGTTACAATTGGATTACCATTTATATAAACCCCACATATAGTTCAGTGTTTACCTCTTTCACTCATAGTTGGGGACTTAAAGGTCAACAGAGCTTAAATTGTTTTCTGAGGTCTAAGTGCAAGACAGTGGTGAATAGCAACCTTTCAGTGGGCATGACAATTCACTGGTTATGTCATTGAGTGCCTTATTAATACCAATATCTCTTGTGCTGTTGCCTAATATACCTGATAGACTCACATAGTATCAAATATCCAGGGAACTGGTAGCTCCATTTTTTTCTATACCTTCTTCAACTTTTCTCATAGTCCCAAAACACCTTGGATAGCTGCTATAGTTTCATTCTGCTGTTGTATCAAAGTATTCTATCTAAAGCAACTTTGAGAGGACTTATTTGTATTACAATTTGTGGAGATTGTCCATCACTGAGAGAAGACAGAGTAGGAACTCAAGACAGGAACCTGTAGGTAGGAACCAGGAAACAATGTTGCTTAGTGGCTCACTCTCTGGCTTGCTTACTAATTTTCTTATATTTGCCTAATAATACCGCCCATGATGAGCTGGGTCCTTCCACAACAAGCATCAGTCAAGACAATCTCCCACAGACATGGCCACAGGTAAACACAATTGGCTAGGAGAGTACGTGGTATAGGTTCAAGATCTATTTATATTAACTAGTCATCAATAGATAGGTAGTCTGCTTCAATATCCTGCTCAGGGTGTGACTTTATAAAAGAGGCAAGCAACAACAACAAATATTCATTTCAAGAGATCATAATCATCATCATCACCATCATCATCATTATCATCATTTTTAGTAGACTGTAATTTAAGAAACAGTGTAACTTCTTAGCAGACTCCTGGTCACCAAACTGAATAACCTTTTAGTAATTTTTCCTTTTGCTTCAGGCTCTATGGAATGGTACAGCCACTGATCCAGTATTTCAAATATTGATAACTGAACTTTTTGGTACCTTAAGTTTTGTACCAGGACAACTGCCTCACTTTCTGCACCCTAGACCCAGTCCTCTTGTTCTGATGATTCAGCCCAACAAAGCCTTCAATCAGATTACTAAATGAACTAAATATTTCCTATCTTCTTTAAAAAACATTTTTTATTACATTTGTTTACTTATTTGGAGGAGGTAAAGACATGCCACAATGTACATTTGGAGGTCAGGGGATAACTTGAAAGAATTCGTTTTCTCCTTCCACCATGTATGTCTTGGGAATCAAACTCAGGTTGTCAGTCTCGGGGCAAGTGCCCTCACTTTCTCACCATCTCACTGGCCTATGGAAGTTTTCTGTAAAGACATATATGTCATTTCCTTTATTATTCTCATAATGCTCGCTCGTAGAATCATGTGTGTGCATAGTTAGTTATCAAGGCTGCCTTCTTCATTTGTGAAATCCTATTTGGTTCACCTTTACATAATCAAAATTAAATTTATTAAAGCTTGCTGTATATAAAATTTTATTTAAGGAATAAAAAATACTATGTCATATGGAAAGAAATTGTAAAGTACATGTTAGAAGGATTTATATGAAAATGATTATAGTATTTTTATTTTTTAAGTGAAGATGCTCAGATAACTTTTAGACCACATTGGAAATTTACTTGAATGGAACACTTGATACATGTATGAAGCAGAATAAATAATTATGCATTTTACTAAATTTCCATCCTTTTAGCATACCATGACTGATAGTGCGTTGGTTGAATGAGAATGGCCCCCATACGCTCATGTGTTTGAATACTTGGTCCTCAGTTGGTAGAAATGGGAAGGATTAAGATGTGTGGCTTTGTTGGAGGAGGTGTGTCACTGGGAGAGGGCTTTGGAGACTCACACCTTTCCCAGGGCGTTTTCTCTGTTTCCTGCTTGTGAACCACAATGTGAGCTCTCAGCTGTTTGTGCTGCTACGTTTCTTCTGCCATCATGCACTCTAATCCCCTGAAGCCAGAAATTAAAGCCTTTCTTTTGTAAACTGCCTTGGTCATGGTGTTTTGCCACAGCAATAGAAAAGAAAGGTATACAAATAAAAGAGTGAAAGGTAGTAAAAATATATATAGGTAGAAAAAAGGTACAGAGAAAGAGATTAAAAACCTAGAACTTAATGCTTGTCTATGGTAATCTACAAAAAAGATTCTACGTGCAGAGACTCAGGGTTGATAGTACAATTTATCTTTAAGCAATTTGATATAGTATTACCACAGGACATGACACAGTAATTTATTTCTAAAGTGTTAGATTGTGTTAGTATTTTCAGATTAAACTTCATTTTCTTCTTGACATAACTGACTAGTGCTTTCATTAGGATTTATTTTAAAGTTGATTCTGTGCTGAAAAATAGCAAAAGAAAGAGAAACTGCACATTTCTCTATTATGATGGCTATGTCTAGAGCAGTATAGCAGAGCCTTCTGTAGGGTGAAATGCACCAAGGAAAAACACCCTGCCCCTGACTTGACCCCAGGACTAGGGCTTGAAATCCCACCAATCCCTGTGCTTTCCCCAGAGTCAGGCTGCAGAATTTCACCAATTCCTGAGCACTGAATCCCACCAATTTCTGAGATATCTGAGCATGAAAACACACCAATCCCTGAGCACAGAATCCCACTAATCCCTGAGCATGAAATACCACCAATCCCTGAACTTGCCCGAGAATCAGACCACAAAAATCTACCAATCCCGAGCCACTCTGAAAAGCTCCACCTCCTCTAAGGAATCCTATGCAAGGTCTGTACCCTGTTCTGTTTGGTTCAGTTTCTCACCTACCACAACCACCCTCCTGGATACTTACTTTCCAATAAATCTCTTGAGTGAGGTTTGTTATGCACTGTGACATTTTTACCAAGTTGAGCCCAACTGTAACAACTTTCAGAGTGGCGCTGAGCAGAGCAGAACTGTAACACTTTTGCTGGGGAAACTTTCCCTAGAGGAGCAGAGCTGTAACACTTCTCCAGAACAGAGCAGAGCAGATCTGTTACAACTTTGCCGGGGGAAACCCTCCCCTGCCTGAGCAGAGTTGTTACACTTGCATTGGGAAAACCTTTCTCTGGAGCAGGACTGTAAACTGCTATGCTTACCATGGCTTTGTGGTATTCCTTGGCTCCTGACCACCAGGATATCTTACCATCCAAGCTGCAATGCTTACACCTTTTATTTTCCTATTTTATGCTTCTATTTCTTTATTGTTCTACTTATTGTAGACAGGACTCCAGGTCACACATTATTAGTCTTTTGCATGGAAATTATTTTGACACACAAATGGAAAGCATCCTACAATCATTAGTAGTGATTTAAGATATAAAAACAGGAACTTCAAGGTGCTCCTGAATGTCTTTTGACATACATTCAAGTTTGGTCATATTTCCATTATTTGTTTGCACACATCAGATATTTCTGTGTAATGAAACCTCTTAAATATTAGTATCTGAAAATAACAATAATTTCTTATCTCTTATGTCTACCTTCCAATCAAGAGAAATAAATATTTTAAAAAAAGAATTACTGAATTGACAGACAAGTCAATTGGTCTGGATCAGGATTTCCTGGTTTTGGGTAGGCTCATTCATGGATACTAGGTCAACTGATAGGCCAACTGAGGGCTAAATGTGTAGGTTTGGCCAAGACAGGAGCTTATCTTTGCTCTACACACTATGTCATTTTCTAGCAGGTAATAAACCTGGGTTTGTTACCATAACAATGGTATAGTTCAAAGGCAAAGAGATTGGGCACACATGACACATAATTTCATTGTCTCTTTGCATATGCAAAAGGACATAATAGGAAAGTCTCTCTCTTTTGAGACAAGGTCTCATCTCACTTTGTAGCTCTAGCTGGCCTGGAATGTGATCTGCCTGACTCTGCCTCTACTTTTTTTCTGGGATTAATGGTTTGTGACACTACATCCAGCCAAGAGATAGTTCCTTCCTTGATCATCAGCTTACAGTATGTGGCATCATAGACTTCGTCTTTCCAACTGGAGAGACTCTTCCAGTAGTTGTGAGAATTAAGCTGCCTTGCAGGATATCAGGTATCAAGGGACTGGTAGGGTCTCCATGGAGCTGAGTGACCTCTGGTTGACA
Source organism: Peromyscus eremicus (assembly GCF_949786415.1). Taxonomy (NCBI): domain Eukaryota; kingdom Metazoa; phylum Chordata; class Mammalia; order Rodentia; family Cricetidae; genus Peromyscus; species Peromyscus eremicus. Next base: position 65,112,767 of record NC_081432.1, read on the forward strand.
GCCAGAAAGCAAAGACCTCACTCCTAGCAACACACAGAAGTGGAATTTTGCCAACAATCACTTGACCTTGAACTCTATAAAAGAATGTTGGCTAGCTCATTCTCACATTGTAGTTTTGTGAGAGCTGTACAGAACCAGGTAGGCTATATACAGAATCCTGACCATAGAAATAATAAAAATAGGGGTATGCTGCTGGCCATTACACATATGGTGATTTGGTCTGCAGCAATGGAAAACTAATACATAAGTGGAGGGAGAATTTTTAAAAAAAGAATTTAAAATCAAGTTATAAACAGAAAACAAGAAAAACTTTTATAAACACCACAGACAGGGGTTTAATTAAGTGTCACATTGAAACACAAATTTAATTCTTAGATTCCTGATGGCCAATGGTGAGTGGAAAACACAAACTTCTGTTACTATTTCTGCATTTGTTTTTGCATATGATTCCTAGTGGCAGGTGTAAAGAACACAAACATCAAAAATGTGAAGTACCCAAGTACAAGTGTGGTGGGTGAGGTTTCTCTAACAGCATGACAGGCCATGCTGTTAAAGAGCTGATCAAGTGTGCATGGAAGCACATGTGTGTGCATGCTCATGCACGTATGTATACATGCATGTGGATGGAGGCCAGAGGAGCCATTTGTTTCCTCCTCCATAGTAATGGGGTTACAACTGCCTCCCACCCAGCCAGCCTTTTACAGAGATCATGCTTAAGTCTGTGTGTGTGTCCAGTATGCATGGTTTGCAGACTGCACTACATTCCCAGCTCTAGACAGCCTGGCTTTGGACTTGTAACCATCCTTCCTCTTTAAACAGAGTCCTTGCGCTGCCTCTGTTCAATAACTGGAGGAACAAGAGGGAAGTACAACAGCACAGGTTGTCTGTAACCCTACAGAAGTAGAAGAGCTGCCATCTCCCATCTCCACACTGTATCACAACCCCTACCACACTATCTTTTCTAGTGTTTGTTTATTTATTCTCTCATACAATACATCCTGACCACAGCCTCCCCTCCCTCCACTCCTCCCACCCAATGCCCCACCCGCCCTCTCCCCCAGATCCACTGCTCCTCCATTTCCCTTCAGAAAAGAACAGGCCTCCAGGGATATCAATTGAACACAGTATAACAAGTTACAATAAGACTAGGCACAAACCCTCATATCAAGACTTCATGAGGCAACCCAGTAGGAGGAAAAGGGTCTCAAGAGCAGGCAAAAGAATCAGAGACACCCCCAGTACTGGAGGGCCCATTCTCAATGAGAAGCCCATGTTGGTTGTTTGCACAGGAACTCAGTTGCATAGCCATGTATTGAAATATAGAATGTAGGGGGAAACTAAGTTTGCAAGAATACAAGAGGGGTTTAGAGCATTTTAGTTCAAGTGCCAAAGGGACATAAGTGGTAACTAGAAGTAAAGGTAGGATGGGAATAAAAATTTGGTGAGGTTAACGAATAGGCTATAACTGAAACCATGCAATGAATATGATAGTTCAATGGGAAAGCGTCCGAGGAGGAAGAGGAGCTGCAGCAATGGTCTGACGTGGTTGTCTGAGACACTGCTCCTGGGTGAGAGTCATTTGACAGGATGCTGAAGAGTCATTGAGGACATCCAGTGACACACCCATGTGTGTATGAGCAACACAAATTGGATTCAGAAGGTTAATATTATTATTATTATTATTATTATTATTATTATTATTATTATACAGATAAAAGAGGACTTGAAACTGGGAGGGAGATGGAGTGGGGGGCACTAGGGAGGTACTAGTGGATTGATATGATCAATATACATTATACAAATACATGGGACTTAATTTCATTTAAAAAAAGAGTATTGAAAGGATATTACCTTTTAATAATGCTAGGATATAGGCTAGGGGAAAACAGATTGATTTGAGGAAGAAGAACACGTCTGTATAAAAAAGATCACTAAGAATGACAGTAGGTTGCAGGAGATGCCACTAGGACCCGAGGTTCTAGGTCTGAAACTGGATAGAACAAATATGAGGGATTATGGGGCTGTTGCAGGCAGTTTCCTCTCCATTGAAACATTCTTTCCAGGAGTGGGGAAATGCTCAAGGTTCAGCAGGTTAAGAGAAGTTCACTTGCTGGGGAAGTGGAAACTTGGACTGTTCTAAGAGGCCCCAGTTTTATAGGCATGAGCTGCTTGGGGAGGGGGCCGGCTAATGAGCTGTGGAGAGGAGATTTAGCTGGGAGAAGAGGTTTCTTGGACTGTCTGCTGCCTGAAAGTGGTGCAGAGCTCCAGAGTTGCACTTTTTGTGAGTCTTCAGCTATACTAAGGTGGGCTTTTCCGTGACTTGTTTGAGTCCCCTCAGCTCCTGGAAATACCCCTCCCCCACACTCCTGTTAGAAACCCAGGACTCACTGGCTCACCAAGTTGGGTCATTACTTTGGTCTGCCTTTTTGGAGTAAGTGGATTCCCTCTCTCTCTCTCTCTCTCTCTCTCTCTGTGTGTGTGTGTGTGTGTGTGTGTGTGTGTGTGTCTGTCTGTCTGTCTGTCTATTGTGTAACAAGGGCCCTTCAAGCTGCAAGGAAGAAACTGGAGCCAGAGATTGGTTTTCAATGGAGTTGAATGGCAGGTGATGGCAGTGTTTGACATGTCAGAGCCCAAGATGGCAGGAGTTGTATTCTTTACCTGACAGAAGATGCCATGGACACTGTATGAGAAGCCACAGTAACACCTGAGTATAGGCTCAGGAAACTCTTCTTCCAGCCTAACCTCAGATCTTTGCACCTTATCACTTCCAAGCTAACTGATTTCATTGTTGAACTTCAGTTTTTGATGCCCAGTCTTGTTTGCATTGAGAATCTTGTCTAGGAGCTAGGACACTCTCCTAAAGAGTCCCATGTAGTACGAATATTAAAAAGGTCTTGTTAATAAAAAACCCAGTACCAGATATTGGGGTAAATGCTGAAAGATCAGAGAGACAAAGGAACAAGCCGCTGCCATGTCTTACCTCTAGGACTCCTCAGCCTAAGACTCCTTCAGTTCCTGTCTCCCCATACCTTATATTCTCCACCCAGCCATCATGTTCTTTCTAGTGCTGGGATTAATGGCGTGTGTACTTCCCAAGCAAAGGCATGAGATCTCAAGTGCTCAGATTAAAGTCATGTGGTTCCCAAGCACTGGGATTAAAGGTGTGTGTCATCACTGTCTGACTCTGTTTCTCTCCTAGACTGAGTCAATCTCAAGTAGTCCAGGGTGGCTTTGAACTCACAGAGATCCAGACAGATCTCTGCCTCCCGAGTGCTAGGATTAAAGGTGTGTGCCACCACTGCCTGACCTCTATGTTTAATCTAGTGCTTGTTCTGTTCTCTGATCTTCAGGCAAATTTTATTAGGGTATACAATATATCACCACAGTCCCAAACCCTGACAGAGTTAGTAACTAAGGTATGTTGGAGGCATGAATTACCTTTGACTGAAATCACCAGCTAGCACCCTTGGAGCTTGAATTGCAAAGAGAAGCTAAATGTTCATGAGAAAATACATCTGTAGAGATTAAACACAAAATGCAAACCTTCAAGACAAGAAGGTGGTAGATGAGGGTCTAGAATCATGAATTTCATTTTCAATACAGTGAGAAAGGCCAAGAACAGGAAATAATAACCAGAGTCTGAAGAGATGGCTCTGTAATTAGAAGCACTGACTGCTCTTACAGGGTGCTTAGGTTTGATTTCCAGGACCCACAAGGCAACTCACAACCATCTACAACTCCAGTTCCAGGGGATCTCACCCCCTTCTGGCCTCTGCAGGCAGTGTATGCACATGGTGCACAGACATACATGCAAGCAAAATACCCATACACATACATTTTTTAAAAAAATCAAAGAAAACAATTTAAAACAAACAAAAAATAAGAGGTATTGCTCTTATTTTTGCAAAAAAAGTTACAAATTAACTTCTTGTAGTTCTGGAAAATGTGGCCAAGATCAAAGTGCTGGTGGGTTCCAATTCTGAGGAGGGCCAGGTCTCTCCTTCCTGCTTGGTGCACTGTTGTTGAACCTTCTGGAGCAGAAAAACACTGTCTCTAGGGGTGGGGGGATGGAAAGGTGGGAAGACACCCCTAGGAGCTCTTTTATGGGCCCATTCTTCATGCAGGCTGTGTCTCAGACAGAATCATTTCCCGAACTCTGCACCTCTTCATACTATGTTATCAGGGATTAAGTTTCAACATGTGAATTTGAAGGGGACACAAAGCATTCAAACCAGAGCAAATGCTATGAGGTGGTTCCTCTGGTCATTTGTCACTTTTATAGATGAGGAATTGTAGTTTAGGGAATTGGCTTAGTGTTGCTCAGCAAATAGCACAGCTAAATACAACCATTGCCTTCCCATTCAAATCCAGCTTCCTCACCTACAATACAGCTAAGAACACTGTTGTTTCTGGGTCTGGGCATATCATCTCTTGGACCAGCAGCTTTGACACAGCTCTTGTCTTTGAGAGGCTTCATAACATTCTTCTATTGCCATTGCCTAGACATGGGGCTTCAAATAAAGCCATAGGGAGAATCCAGTTCTTGTGGGATTGGTCCTGGGAAGGTCTACCTGTGCAGAATTCTATGGGTTGAACTCTAACTCACATTTTGCAATAAAAATCTGGAGTATTTCATGAAGCCTAAAAATGGGCCTGTGGCTGGGTTTCAAGCATTCTAGAGGTTTTCCATAGTGACTGGGAACTTCCAAGACAGAGTCTGTGAATCTCATGTCTACATATCAGGACTGAGCCACATAGTGAGACTTTGTCTCAAACAACCAAGGGCACAGGCTGTGGCTTGTAGGGTGTTTGTCTAGCATGTGCAGGGCCCTGGTTTCAATTCCTAATACTATAATGTAAAAATGATCTCTCTCCCCCTCTTTTCCCCTTCTTCTTTCCATCTATAATTATAATTTCTTATCTTTATCTCTATTTTCCAAACTCTTGGCTTGTGTGATGGGAGTCAGCATCTCGAGTCTTGACAGTTCTGGAACTTCACATTAACCTCAAAGTGTATTACCCTGGAAAGCACCATTAACTTCACTTGGGAAAGCAATAGATGTTTAAAAAAATCTAGATCCTTCTGGGCATGTTGGCTCATGCCTTTAATCTCAACAGAGAGAGAGGCAGAAGCAAGCAGATATCTGTGAGTTCAACATCAACCCAGTCATAATTAGTTCCAGGCTAGCCATAGCTACATAGTGAGACCATATCTTATTTTTTTTTTCAGATTCCACACACAATCTATTGAATCAGAAACTGCTATATGGTCTAATAAGCCCCCTATTGCATGTCAAGCTTCAGAAACACTAGGTTCTAGCTTATGTTTATCCACCCAGAAAGAATCTGGACAATTTGCAATTCCAGGTGTTATAAAGACACCTTGACTCTGGGACCCATCTCTGCCAAGTGGTTCCTGCTGTATGTAATCTTACCTATCTCACTGAAAAACAGATGAACATGGTAGTAGTGAAGGAAGATTCAGGGGAACTTGGGGAAAGAGATAGCATGTGTAGGAAATGGTGCATGGATGTAACAATAAGAACAATTAAGACAAAATTTTATACTATGTATCTGAGAGTTGTTTCTTGACACATGAATCCAGGGAGATTGAAAAGGCTCAGGAGCTGGTGTGCAGGAGGCAGCCAGTGGATGAGGTGGCTTAGGGACTGACATGACCCTGGTTTATGGCCTAGGGCATTGACAGTCACCCCAACAGCCATATCATGGGCTTCCTTGCCCCCACCAGTTCCCATCCACTTGGCTGTCCACTTAGGTGTTGTGAGATGGATTAGGTGGAGTAGTTGTTAATGTAGCTCCTGGCCCTAGTGGGTATGTGGAAACTCTTTCAGGTGTTTCACAAATCATTTCCACAATTCTAAGATTTTATTTGTCTTTTCAGTGTATTGACATTTGCAATAATGGTGTAAAAACAATGACAGGAAAATTTGCTGGCTCCTCAGAAGAAATCAGGACAGTGGTACACTTTGGGGTATACATCTCAAACAATCAAATACTTCCACAATTATTGCTGCACTGTTCCCAATAACCAAGCTAACAAATTAGGAACTCATGCTATTTTCTGGAAAATTGGTGAAACTGGGGAGCATTTTGTTAAGTGAACTAAAGCCAGAGTTGGAAAGACAGTGGTGGCATTTGGAATTTCAAAGGGAAAAGAGGTTGGGGAGGAACACTAAAAAAGTATGATAGGAGAGGTGACTATGACCAAGGTGCATTATGAGAAGGTTTGGAGATATAATGAAACCTCTTTGCTGTGGGATGTCTTTCTCTATGCTGTGAATATATGTTCTTGAATATTATTAAAGGACCAGCCTTAAAAATATTCTCCCTAGGGGCCGAGAAGAGAAGCTATGAATGGCAAGAATTATTTTTGGGAAAAGAATCTAAGTACACCGAGCTCTTTTGTCAGTCTACTTTATTCTTCTGGGATAAAATCCTATCTACACAGCTTCAGTTCTGTTCTTGAGCCTAGATCCTTTCTTGCCTGATTTCTCTCTACATTTATCTGCTGTCCCCTCTAAGTTCTATTTTAATTCTCTCATCTTAATCCTGCCTCATCTAGGTCCTTCTCATCTTGTTCTTCCCCACCTGGCTCTTTTTCATCTTTCATCTCATCCTCAAGTTCTCTCTGGTCAAAATCTTCCTTATACCTCTCAGTTCTTCCCCCCAAGTCTCTGAGGTATTCAGTTATAAACCCAAGCAATAGCACCCCCCCCCACTCCAGCCAGGTCACCAGGCTTGAATTCCTACAGGGTCAAAAAGGCAAGCAAGATTTTTCCTTAGGCAGTAACCATCAGGCTTTCTTTTACAACCCAAAAGGGGAGTGGTTAAAGGAGGAGGTCAACTGAGAGTTAATCATCGGTTAGTATATCAAAAAGGGAATTTATGTGCTCAATCTACATTTCTAGAAGTGGTTAGGTAAGAAGTTAGGAGTCTATAATATTAGTAAGGCTGTATAAGAAAGGAAGGTCTCAGCTTAAATTGCACCAGAAATAAAGCTATCCACCTGACCTAGGAGACAAGTGTTGTTTCCATAAGGGTGTTATCTTAGTTCAGGAGATCATTTGGCCTTGGATGCTTGACAGGTATTTTAGATAAGTACACTGTTAGCAGTTCTTGGAAGCACACATAGCACACAAGAAAATCACTGTAGAAACTAGCTAATATATATACAAAAGCTAAAATATCACCAAACTTCTTAAGCCATGGCTTGACCTTCAGAAAAGTTCTTGACTTTTTCAAGTAGTAGCTTTTGTGATAGTATCTGAATTCCATTGCATTTTCCTGTGGCCTGCAGCAATGTATGGCTCCCATTGGATAATAAATAAAGCTGTTTTGGCCTATATCAAGAAAGCTTACAGCCAGGTGGGAAATCTAAGCAGAGATACAGGAAGAACAATGGCAGAGTTGAGAGAGACACCAAATGTTGCCCAAGGAGCAACAAGATGCCAGCAGACCAGTAACGCCACGGCCATGTGGCAACACATAGATGAATAGGAATGAGTTAATTTAAGACAAAAGAGCTAGATATCAGGGAGCTGAAGCCATAGGCCATACAGTTTGTAATCAATATAGCCTCTGAGTGAATATTTTATAAGTGACTACAGGACCCTGGGGCCAGGCAGGATTGAGAAACTTGCAGCTACACCTCTTTCTTTGTAAAATTAACATATGCTAAAGAAAGGGCAGTGGCACTTGAGAGCGGATACACTGTGTGTGCGTGTTCACATGACCAGATGAGCTCAGAAAAGCAAAAGCTTGTCTCACTTGTGCCTTTCATAAACTGTAGAATTATTTTATAAAGGGCTAGTTCTTTTGATTTATTTATTTATTGATTGATTGATTGATTGATTGATTTAATGTGTATGAGTGTTTTGCCTGTATGTATGCATATGAACCATGTGTGTGCAGTGCCTAAGGAGGCCAGAAGACAGCCTAGACCTTCTATAACTTGAAGTTATGGAAGGTTATGAACTGTCATGTGAGTGCTGGGATCCCCTGCAAGATCATTAACTGTTCTTAATCTCTAACCCATCTCTTCAGTCCCTATTTTAGTTTATTTATTTATTTTGAGACAAGGTCTCACTGTTTAGGCCTGGCTTGCCTAGAACTCCCTCTGTAAGCTAGACTGGCCTTGAACTCACAGAAACCCACCTGTTTTTGCCTCCCTAGTGCTGGGATTAAAAGTATGTTCCACTATACTCACCTTTATTTTATTTTTAATTATGTGTTTATGTGTGTCTGTGCACATGAGTGCAGGTGTCCATGGAGGCCAAGTGGGGGAGTGGATCTCCTGGAGCTGAAGTTACTAGTAGCTGTGAACAGCCCAACATGGGTGCTGGGAACCAAACTCGGGTCTTCTGGAGAGCAGCGTGTGCTCTTGACCATCAAGCCTCAGAAATAAATTATTAATTAACTTTCAGCCTTGGATTACAGTTAAGGTTTAGTGACAAAAACTTCACATAATGTATTCCTGCTGCTTAGTAAAGCGTGATACTGTTCCTATAAAAAGCCCCACACAACTGTTTGGGTTGGGAGCTGAATTAGCCATTTTTTTTTTTATGGAAAACCATTCTTACTGGAAAGAAAGACTGACAGACAGGCTATAGTAATTGGCAGACATTCTCTGTCACTTCAAGGAAAACAACTGACAGTAGGAGTTGCCAATGATAACATTTGAGCTTTTAGTGAGCATTGTAATTTTGGAAGATTTTGTATCTACCACCACGAGCCTGGCAGTTTTCTTATGTGAGAAACTTGTCAAAAAGAGACTGATGGTGAAGCTACTCAAAGTATTAATGTTGGGAAGTTCTGTAGAACTCAGTGAACTACCATTTTCAAAATGACCCTCTCATGAGGTTACAAAATTGTTCATGGGTAAATAATACATTCACAGTGCAAGAGAAAACAATGAATTTTTTTTTTTTTTTTTTTTGGTTTTTCGAGACAGGGTTTCTCTGTGTAGCTTTGTGCCTTTCCTGGAACTCACTTGGTAGCCCAGGCTGGCCTCTAACTCACAGAGATCCGCCTGGCTCTGCCTCCCGAGTGCTGGGATTAAAGGCGTGCGCCATGAATTTTTAACATCAATATATGTGAGATTATTGATGTGTTCCCAGGTTCTACATTTTGAGAAATGTTTAAAAAACTACCAGTCATCAAGCTTAAGCATACTATCAAAAAGCAGGTCTACCACTATCCAAAGGGCTGTTAAGATACCCTCTCCCCAGCTACATACCTGTGTAAACCTTCATATACTCCAACCCAAACCACATGGCAACACAAGCTTAGTGCAGAATCAGCTATGAGAACTCAGCTGTCTTCCATTAAAACAGAAAATAAGAGATTTCCTCAAATGTAAAACAACGCCTAGTCTTTCTTTTCACTGGCATTTTTTGTCTTGGAAAACAGTTATTTTTTCCACAAAAAGTTATTTATGTTAATATTTTGTTTTATTATTGCTATTTTTAATTAATTAAACGTTTTTGAATCTCATATTTAATTTCTAATATGGTAAGTGTTGATGTATATTATTCATGTTAATATTCTTTGAGGTCTTCAATAACTTCCAAGATTATCAAGGGGACCCAAGGCCAAAAAGTTGAGGGTGACTGAGTTAGAAGGCTCAGTTATAACAACTACAAGATGTATACAGAATAGGAGATGTTGTGGAATATTGTTTTAATATGTCTTACATTTGTTTATGCTGTGGAACATTTATTTTTATGATGCAAAGATGCGTTGCATTCTTTTACGTTGCATTTGTTTAACTCTGTGAAGCTGTGATGCTTTGACTGTCTAAAATATCTGATTGGTCTGCTAAAGAGCTGAATGGCCAGCAGCTGGACAGAGAGAAAGGATAGGTGGGGCTGACAGGCAGAGAAAATAAGTGGGAAGAGAAATCTGGGATCAAAGAAGGAGAGAGATGGAGAGCAGGATTCAAGGGATCAGCCACCCAAAGTAAGAGTGAAAGAAAGGTATACAGAAGTAGAGAAAGATAAAAGCCCAGAGGCAAAAGGTAAATGAGATAATTTAAGAAAATCTGGTTAGAAACAAGCCAAGCTAAGGCAGGGCATTTATAAGTAAGAATAAGACCGTGTGATTTATTTGGGAGCTGGGTGGCAGGCTCCCAAAAGAGCTAAAGAGTAAAAGAGTAAAACAACCAACAACAAGGAGATGCATGGATTGGTTCAAATAGAATTTGGCAATTCTTTTTCTTAAAGTAGCATTCCAGGGGTGAACAGGTGCAGGCAGGTAGTTCTATGAGTCATCCAGGGTCTTAGATCCTGCCATGTTGCCCTGGCATCCCTTGGGGCACAGGTTCTTAATCTAGGGTCTTTGATTTCAGAGTATGCATAAACTAGGGTAGGGCACCTCTAATAGAAATACAAAATTTCCTTCAGTTATGGACAGTAAGTCATAATTTGTTGATTTGTTGACAATAGTGAGTCACAGGCATTTCTACAGCACATCACATTGACTGAAAGTAACTCAAAATACTGTTCCTGCCACCACTACCTCGAAATCATGTTGTTAGAAGTCTGCTAGATTTTTGTTAGGTAATGTATCAGTCCGAAGTATATACAGTGATATACCACAGATTTCTATCTTAGTTGCTTCTTTGTCAAGTTGACATAAGCTAGTGTTTTGTCTTAATTGATGAATTGTCTCCATCAGATTGGCCTACAGGCAAGCCTGTGGGTCATTTTCTTGATTGATGATTGCTGTGGATGGTCCTAGCCTTGAAGGTGATGCTAACCCCTGGGCAGGTAGTCCTGGGAGGTATAAGAAAGGCAGTTGAACATGAGCCTGAGGAGCAAGGCAGTGTGCAATGTTCTTCACAGTCACTGCTCCAGCTCCTGCTTTAGGTTCTAGCCTTGATTCCTGTTCTGATTTCCCTTTAAAATGAAGTATAAACTGTGAGCTGAAGAAGCGTTTCCTCTCAAGTTACTGTTGGTCATGGTATTGTATCACAGCATTAGAATGCAAAACAAGACAGATTTACTTTTAAATAATTTAATAGTTATCTTTCATTACAATCCAGTACAGCTTTATGCACTTAAAACACCTTTTGGCCAATGTCAGGGCCAGGGAGTTGAGGGGCACAAGGTTACAAATATGATTGAAAAGCTGTTTTCTAAGGTCATGATCAAAGGCAAGAATGTGGGGGGGTGTCACAACAAAGACTATGGGGGTCCTGCCCCTCTATAGTCCTCTCCCAAGGCCTGGGAAGAATCTACAACCAGCTGATAATTAATGTTTGATGATAGGAAATGAATCTACATATATGAAACTCCTTAGTCCACACACTTTATTCTATTCTGCTTCATGCATAGCTCCTTTGTTGCCTGATTTCTTTCTACATTTATCTGCTGTCTCCTCTAAGTTCTGTCTTAATTCTCTCATCTTAGTTCTGCCCCATCTTGGTCTTTTTCATCTCGTTCTTACCCACCTGGTTCTTCTTCTTTCCACCTCATCTTCAAGTCTCTGAGGTATTCAGTTATAAACCCAAGCAATAGCAGAGGATTCTCTGGCAGAGCAAAGTCACCAGGCTTGAATTCTTACAGGGTCATAAAGGTAGGTAAGAATTTTCCTCAGGCAGTGACCATCAGGCTTTCTTTTACAAACCAAAAGGGGAGTGGTTAAAGGAGGAGGTCAACTGAGAGTTAATATTGGTTAGTATATCAAAAAGGGAATTTATGTGCTCAATCTACATTTCTAGAAGTGGTTAGGTAAGAAGTTAGGAGTCTATAATGTTAGTAAGGTTGTATAAGAAAGGAAGGTCTCAGCTTAAATTGTACCAGAAATAAAGCTATCCACCTGACCTAGGAGACAAGTGTTGTTTCCATAAGGGTGTTACCTTGGCTCAGAAGATTGTTTGGCCTTGGATGCTTGATAAGTATTTTAGATAAATACATTGTTAGGAGTTCTTGGAAGCACACATAGCACACAAGAAAATCATTATAGGAACCAGCTAATATATATACAAAAGCTAAAATATCACCAAGACTACTTAAGCCATGACTCGACTTTCAGAAAAGTCCTTGACTTTCCCAAGTAGTAGCTTTTGTGATAGTATCTGATTTCCATTACGTTTTGCTGTGGCTTGCAGCAGTGTCAGAAGCTTCTTAAAGGAAATTCACACAGCATACCCTGCTTACCTGCCATTGTCAAGAAGTGAGTAACAGGACTACACTTAGCTGGAAGGCCATGTGCCTCTCCCAAACTTGAGGGTAAGTGGGGCTAATTATGAAAAGCAAAGAAAGATTATTGCACAGTTCAAAATTTCTTTTCAAGCTTTGATGGGATTGTTCTTTTTTTCCCATGGAGCTATCATAACTTTTCATCTCTCTTTCCTGAGTTGCCCAGGGACCATCTAGCATCTTTGAGACCCCACTCTCTTCCAACAGTTACACAGAGGGTAACTCTGAAAGTCAGCGCCATAAATCCAGAAACTAATGAGATGCTTGGCCAAGGTTAAAAGGCTGGTAGAACATCCTTAAAACAGCTTCCTTCAAATAAGGATTCGTGACAAAGAAATGTTATGATGAAGGGAAAATAGTAACTTAGAGCAGAGAAACCTGACAGACAATGCCTTGCTCATGTTATGAAGGTGAACATTCCCACAATCAGACACATCTACACATGTCCCCTGACATGGTGCACCTCTTCTCTGAGGTGGTTTTCCTCCAAACTACAGCCTTGACTACTCACTAGGAAACCTTCAAAAATCCAAAAGGAGGACCTGCCACAGAGTAGAAGTGCCCAAGACATGAAACTGAAAGGAATTATGGATCTCAGAACAAAAAAGCTGACAAAATTCAAATACTGGTCTCCAGCTTCATGGAAGCAATGGTAATTTCCCTGTTCTGTGTTATATAGATGTTACAATTAAGGGAAACTAGCTGGGTGTCATGACAAATACTTGCAATTCCAGCATTCTGGAGGCAGAAAGTCAAGAGAATGGCTACATTCTAAACCAGCCTAGTTTACACATGGAATTCCAGGCTAGCCAGGGCTACATTACAAGATCCCATCTCAAAATCCCAACCTCTTCCCAACAGAGGAGAGAGAGAGAGAGAGAGAGAGAGAGAGAGAGAGAGAGAGAGAGAGAGAGAGAGAGAGAGAGAGTGTTAGTTTTCCCCAGTTCTACTGAAGCTGATGATCAATGATCCAGGCAGGCTGAGGACACTATGTACTTAGCCCCTCTGAACCTCAGTGTTCTCAAACTGGGAGAATCTCACGGTCATCGTTTGGGATTGTTATAGGATAGATAGAGTAAAAGAGAGAAAGTTGTGGTTGGAGAGACGGCTCAGCAGCTAAGAGTGTTTTCTGCTTCTGCAGAGGACTGCAGTTCAGTTTCCAGCAGCCGTGTCGGGAGGCTCGTAACTGCCTGTAACTTTCACTCCAGGGGATCCAATGCCCTCTTCTGATCTTTATGGGCACCTGTATGTGTACACACACACACACACACACACACACACACACACACACACACTTTTAAAGCAAAAATCTTTAATTTTTTAAAATGATTAAGTCTCTGAAGCCTAACAAATGTTAGACAAATAACCATTATCTTACATTAAAAAGAGAAACCTGGAGTCTTTTTTACCATTTAAGTAAGCTTAAGGGGAAATGTATGTAAGTATTTATACAGGGCTTCAGATACACCACATGCTCCAAGTCAAGTTACCATTAGTGATGTTAAGGTCACCATAGTGCTACTGGCTTTAACTAAACTTACAACACTGTTGGGGAATGTAATTTAATTGAGACACACTCTAATTTGGATTAAGGCTTTTTTCTAATTTAATTCCCCATGCCTTATATTTTCACATAGTTGTTAGTCTATAAATTATTAATTTAGTCGCTTTGTTTGATTATATTTTTTCTGGCATTGCTCATCAGTGCTAACATGTTTAAACATTGGTCTTAGTGGTTGCTGAAAGCAAAGTGATGTAGGAGGAAAATACCCCAATGACCCAAATCTAATAAAAACTGTGCCTTGTTTAAAAAAAAATGTTTCATGGTACAAAGCTAGGCTTTGTTGCTGACTACTTTCACATGCTGCTTTTAGAACCGTCCTTGTCTTCTGAAATAGAAAAGCTGAAGTTGGGGATGATCAGATTATCAGTTTTTCCTGCATTATTATGTCCCTTGCTTTGCCCATGTGGCCAGTGCTGCTCATAGTGTGGACTGCAGATTCACGCCAGGCTTGAAGTGCTGCTGGTCTGCAATAGTGGCTGGGGAGAAGAGTTACTAACACCAACAACAATTTGATGGGATTGTTTGATGAATGGATTAGAAAGAGGTCTTATATCTAATATCCTTAGCTTTTTTTCATGTTTTCCTAATAAGTTATTATCATTGTATTTGACAAACATTTTAGTCTGTGATGGCCTAGAAGAAGAAAGCACGATATCTTGTCTCTACCCATGCCTAGAGAAACACTGGTCTATAGCATCAGGTCTGTCTGGTGATAGACTCTTTCAGGTCATGTGCAATGGAAAGTGCTCAGTCAAAAGGTTGGAGAGCTCATGGAGCACTGAGCATGTTTAAGTACAGCTGAAGTTAAACCTGCTAGCTGAAACCCCAGTGTGCACTGCACATTGCTGAAGCCCCAGTGCGCACTGCACATTGCTGTAGCCCCAGTGCGCACTGCACATTGCTGAAGCCCCAGTGCACACTGCGCATTGCTGAAGCCCCAGTGCACACTGCGCATTGCTGAAGCCCCAGTGCGCACTGCGCATTGCTGAAGCCCCAGTGCACACTGCACATGGCTCTTTGTGAGATTCTCTCTCTTTTCATCTCTTTACTGTTTTGTTTGTTTGAGCCTCCTCCCCCTAAGCCAGGAATCCTCAGCAAGCAGGCTCCAACAGCCCAGGCTGTGCTCTGGGCAGAGCAGGCTGGAGCAGCAGTGGAGCCCTGTTACCTTCTCTTTGACTTGTCTTTTTCTGATCATTTCCTTCACTTATTCCAGAAAGGTCTCTTGGATCTCAGAGTGCTTAATGTGGTTAGTACACACATTAGCTTTCTTGGCAAGAATTTTGCCCTTAACTTACTTGTTTACAACATTGCCAACAGCATGCTGGGTGCCACTGTAGACTCTTCCAGCTTTGCCATGGAAACATTTATGGGGTGTTTGTTTTGAATACTACCCATTCCCTTGGTGTTCATAGTATCATCCTTATTGTAGATTCACATGTATGTGGCCAAAGAGCAATAACATGTTATCTAATCAGTCTAGAGCAGTGGTTCTCAACCTGTGGGTTGTGACCCCTTTGAGGGGGTCAAATGACCCTTTCACAGGGGTCTCCTAAGACCATTGGAAAACACAAATATTTACAATATGATTCATAACAGCAGCAAAATTACAGTTATAGAGTAGCAATGAAATGATTTTATGGTTGAGGATCACCATGTGAGGAACTGTATTAAAATATCAAAGCATTAGGAAAGTTGAGAACCACTAATCTAGAGGACATGTGTCCAGTGACTGTGGTCTCCCTGTTTGTGTTTGCTGTTTTGTCCAGTTACTGGAAGGTGGTGGTCCCTGGAGGAAGCTCACCTTTGCAAAAGTTATTGATACCTGTGACCTTCTCAAAGGTTGACATGTGGGTGGAATGTTTATTTTGGAGGCTAAAAACTTTGTTACAGTGTGTCGCAATCTGTCATTATAGTAATACCTACAATTCTCTACTGTTCTACTGATTGGCCTCTGCTCTCTATAAGGCCCATAATTTATCTATATTCCACAGTATTGATGAAGAAGGACCTTAGCAAAATGAAATGGTTATTATTATGTTTCTCTAATGCTTAACATCCTCTAGGGACTCTCAGTCACCCATGTGATAAAGTTTAAACTCTTGAGTTTCTGTACTGAGTGCTTTGTAGCCTAGTCCTGGTTTGTTTCTTCAGTCTGTGCATGGCTTCCTGCCTGCTCCTTTCCTTGTCTCTTTGGTCTATGAAGTGTCTGCTCAGTTGTCACTTGCCCTAAAAAACTTTCTGAGCTTCTCCCCCCAACCTCCATCTATCTGGGCACCATTGAGTCCTCTCTTCTTGCTGCCTGTTCATTTTGGGAAATGCTGTGAACTTCTCCAGTAAGGTTTGGAAATGAGCTTCAGCAAAACCTAGACCATTTGCCCTTCCACTGTCAACTTGCAAATCTGATATTGGGTTCCTACTTACAGGGAAGACAGTGAATGCTGCACTCTGATGAAGCTCTGAGAGATGCTGGAGAGGTGACTGGAAATGACAGATCTAGGGTCCATGGGCAGTGCTGCTAGGGGATTTCTCTGTAGCAGCTCCCTGGTTCCGGCACTTCTTTCAAGGAAAGACTCCATTGGATAGCTTCCTTGTGATTCAGCTCACTAAACTAGGCATTAGCTGGTTAATAAACGGCATTCAAACTGACCAGAGAATGACCAATGGATGGGGATTAGTGTCTTCTTGTGTTACCACATTTTGGATGATTGATGTCTGCATGCTCTCCTTTCGGATAATCAGGTTATGAAGCCTGATGTGAAGTATCGTTGGCTTGATTAAATGCAATGTCATGATTCTAAAAAGATAAAGGCCAATTCAAACCCATTACTTATTCTACAGCCGTAAATGAGGCGTTTGGTTGCACGACGATGGTACATGGAAAGGATAGCCCTCATTTGCATTTAACAACCCATTACTTGCTCAAAATTCTATCAATGGTTGTGTTTATTGCAATAACTTGGTATACTATTGGTGCCAGAATATAATTCATTAAATTCAAAGTGTGTTCAGTTTTAATTCACTTTATATTGCTACTCCAATTACTGAGTTTTCCCATTGTGCCTTACTCTAATATCAGCAACCATGTGGTCCAATCTCTCTGACTTTTTTAAAAAAAAATTTAAGATGGATTTATTTTATTTTTTGTGTATGAGTGTTTTTGCCTCCTGTTTGTAAGTGAACCATGTGAGTCCCTGGTGCCTGCAGAGGTCAGAAGAGGGCATTAGATCTCTTGGAACTGAAGTTTTGGATGGTTGTGAGCCACTATGTGAGTGCTGATAATTGCACCCAGGTCCTCTGAAAGAGCAACAAATGCTTTTAACTACTGAGTCATCTCTTCAGCTCATGTAGCCCAGGCTGGCCTCACACTTGCTGTGACCTTGATCCTCTTTCATCCACCTTGCTAGAGGTTTACAGGCATGGAATGCTAGGGTCTTGTCATGCTAGGTGAGCACTATACTGATGAGCGACATTTTCCCTAGGGGAATCTGAGCGTTGCAGAGGTAATCAGAATTATCTAAAGCTGAAGCTGTCTATTGGCTGAGCTGGACCTGGGACCCAGCTTCTAGCTTCCTTTCATGAATAAACATCAGGATTTGTGGCTTGAAAAGGGCAGTTTTCAGGTTTCTAAATTTGTCACTAAGAAAAATCTTCCAGGGAGCTGGGGAGATGGCTCAGAGGTTACGCACATGGCTGCACACTGACTGCTCTTCCAGAGGACCTGGGTTCAACTTCCAGCACTGCCATGGCAGCTCACAACTGTCTGTAACTCTAGTCCCAGGGTATCCAACAACTTGTTCTGGCCTCCATGGGTATCAGGTACACATGTAGCTACACAGACACACACACAGAATTTAAGAAGAAAGACCCATAGAGGCATGCACCATGTTTCATAACATATTAAGCAAAATGTCTTAACATAATTATACATAATGTCTCCACTGATGAAAAGATGAGAGTGAGTTGGAGATGGAATATCTGGTTTATCTGGCAGAAAATATGTTTGTGATCTTGACTCTTCAATTCTTCACTGGCTTTTTTTTTTTTTTTCTTTCTGCCAATACCCTCCTCTGACATGGAATAATTTAAGCTGTTTTTGTTTCCTGCAGTGTTTGTCTTGAGAAGGTGACATGTTTGGAGTTTATGGGAGACATGGACTTGCTTGTAGCAAGGAAAGAAAATTATTAGGGAAGGCATACCCTCCTCCCTTTTACAACAGCTTCTGTGGAGGCATTGCTGGAGTGTGGCCATCCAGCCTCCTCACTCAGCCCTGGCTTTGCATCTGAAGGAGACTACTCTGTAGTCTCCAGTAATGGGATGCAAGTGGGATAAGCAAGTGCTTTTAGTCGGTGCTTTAGTTCATTCTCCTCTGGTAGATACAGGACCTGGGACGGGGAAGTTGAATATAGAAGGAGCCTGGGTACCTGACACATCCATGGAGATGTCTCTGCTAATTAGCATCAGTTCCTTTAGACTCAGGCCAATGGAAACTCAACATTAGTTGTGTTTGAGTCTTCACACATATTTGGATTGTGTAGCAGTCAGTGTTCTAAGTAATACCGAATGTCTAGTTCTAAATAATTTCAGTTCCACTTGGAAGGTGGATGCTCACCTAAAAATTATTAGCATGTATTTTTACAAAATATTTAATATAATTGAGTATGCCAAGTGTTCAGAGAGGTCTCAAAATTTCCTAAGAGATTAATAGAGCAAAATGGATTGAGACACTTGATGAAGCAGCTAATAAACAAATTACTACTTGTCTAAATTTTGCTGATATCATGCTGTTCACTTCAAATAAGTTCATTTTTGATGTTAATATCCTGTGTAGATGTGAAAGATGCTGTTCTTTGGATACAGACTGTAATTTTTTATATGCTGAGTTCATTTCACAGTTGTATTTCTTTGTATTTCACCTCTTTCTAGAAGAATTTGCAATGAGGTATAAAAAAATGACTTAGCAACAAGCTTAATAAAATAGAAAAGCAGGATGTAGAAAGAGGGATGAGGAAAATATGCTAACTGTAATTATTCTCATGGCTGCTGTGATGGAGTTTCAACCTTGGGTCTAAGCTTTTTGGCAGGCTGGTAAGAGGAAGCATGATAAATTACCTATCAGCCTCAGCAAAGAGGAAGTGTGTTCTTGCCCCAAGGGAGGCTAAGCTTTGTGCAGTTTCAAAGTATCTGAGAAATAGCCCTCAACGTTTTCATCTCAGGGGAGCAGGACCTACGGGGGAAAGAAAGCAGAATGGATTTGAATAAAATCTCCAACTTGAGTTTTGTAAAATACATTCTTAACAACAGTGAGAAGGCCATCCAAAATCAGACTAAGTCCATGCTGAAAGCCTGTCTCTGGATTTGCTTTTCTGTACAGCTTAGCTCTCCAGGACCCAGTTCAACTTACAGATAAAGATTTTTATGGTCTCTTATTTTTAAAAGAATCAAATTTCTTTGCTCAGTATGTGTGAACTCAGACCAAATGATACTTTCAGAAGCACTGTGACAAAGTGTCATTAGTCAAGGTTAACTGATATTTAAAGGTGGTGATTTTCTTTGATAGGTAATTAGGTTTTTTAGATGTATAAGCTAGACATTCTGGTAGATTTAGGGTTCACAAGAAACCCAGTCACATGATGGTGAGCTTATTTCCATGACCTAATATAGGCCTTATTAATCTACTATTAAACATAATTCAGTATAATTCAGCCAGCCAGTATTGAGTACCAGTGACAGAAAGAACCATTGCTAAACTATTTCTGTACCCCCAAAATTCTTTTTATTTTTGCATTTCCTGAAACCTTGGTTCATCCATCAAATACAGATAGGAATAGCAAGAGAATTAAAATACAAATACTGAGATGAAGATAATTATAATTATAATATTAATTTCTAATAAAATAGTATTATTTTTAAAGTGGGTGGTACAGCATATTGCTCTTTCTACTCTCTGAAGATTTCAAAGCACTTAACATTACCTTAAAACTCATTAAGCTAGTGCTGAATCAGATATTCAATGTTATAACTTTATTCATATTATTTATTTAGTACCATCAAAGGAGTTAGTTCTCAGTGGGAATTGATAGTGCTAAAAGGTTGAAATATTTCATTTTCTACAAGGACAAATACCATTTAACCAATACTTTCATTCCAAAGATAACCAATAAAGATGTAGGAAAATATTAGCAAGTCACCCATAAAAGTCTTCCTAATGAGTTAAACAGATAATTTCTAAAGTGTGCAAATGTATAGTGCTTTGGTCAGCTATGTGTCATCTTATAAAAGTAAAGGAGTTTATGTAATTGTATTACTTAAGGAAGTAAATAATAATGAAAATAGTTTACCAAGTTAAAACAGAATCTCTGTGTTAATTTTCTATTACTATAGCAAAATACCCAATAGTAAACTTGAAAACCATGAGAGATTTATTTGGCTCATGGTTTGGGGCTTTTGGTTCATGGTTTGTTGGTCTTATTGCTTTTGGGGTTGTGGCAAACAGGACATGGTGGGATTGTGTGCTGGAAGCCAAGAAGCAAAGGCAGAAAGAACAAAAATGACAGCATTCCAACATCTCTTTTGGGGGCATACCCTTGGTGCCCCCAACCCTCCATTAAACCTCATCTGTGTGTGTGTGTGTGTGTGTTGCATGTATATATGCACACCCATAGAGGCCAGAGGTGGATGTGGTGTCCTCTATCATTCTTTGTCTTGTTCCCTTGAGACTAGGTCTCTCACTAAAGCTCAAGCTTGCTTTCAGCTAGACTGTCTGACTAGGATCCACCCATCTCTGCTCTCCAGTGCTGGAGTTGCAGCCACATAAGGCCATGTTCAGCTTTGGACGTGGATGCTGAGGACTCAAACTCAGGTTTTCATGCTTGTGTCTCACCTGCTGAGGTATTGTTATTTACCGGCCCGAGAAGAGACTACGAGACACAACAAAACCCACTTTAAGAGTTTTATTAAGGGGGTAGGAAAGGGGGGGCTAGTGCTGCAGGCTTGCTAGAGGGAAATGTGCAGAAAGGGGAGAGGGAAAGGGTGGAGTCTGCTTTTAAGGATCACCTCGAGCATTTGTATAGGGGCTTGTGTAGCCATGCCGTGCATGCGCATAGATTACATGGCCACATCTGTGTGCAGATTACATAAGACATAAAGCCCTGGAGTGACTAAGCATTTTGCCTGAATGCTGACAGCACATGCGTGGTCATGGGACAAGTGGCTAGGAGGGTGTCAGGAATCTACTCAGCACCTGTGGGCCCATCTCTGCTCCCCAGTGCTGGAGTTACAGCCACATAAGGCCGTGCTCAGCTTTGTATGTGGATGCTGAGGACTCAAACTCAGGTTCTCATGCTTGTGTCTCACCTGCTGTGGTATCTACTCAGCACCTGTGGGCCCCTCTCTTAAAGGTGCTACCACCTCCCAGCAGCGCTAAGCCACTAAGCTTTCAACACAGCAGCCTTTGTGAGCTTTCACGATCTACACCATAGCAATTTCTCTTGAGTTATCCACTGTACTCTAAATTATTTCTTGCTTTTTAAATGTAGGAATGCTCTATTTTTGAAAAGTAAATGTTAATTTTAGGTTGGCTGTTGTCTTCCAAAATATGTTGCATTATTATTATAAATTTATATACTTGATTTTGACTTCAAACATATTGACATTAATACAAGCTGTGTTTCAGTGTAAAAACTGGCTACCTGTTTTCTTGGACTCTGTTTTCCTTGGTGGAAAATTTGCCAGAATTTGGCTAATTTAATTAAAAACATTAATCCATTAGAACATAGGGAAATAAATGGATTGTCTATTTGTCCCTGGCTAACTTTCAGTCTGAATAATTAACTGCTAATTACAGGCTTGTGTTCACATTCTAAGAATTTTTCCTGCTCAGAATTTAATTTTCAGGTACTTGCTTCCAAGCCTGACCACCTGGGTTCAATCTCTGAGACCCACATGATAGAAGGAGATAACTATATTGCAAGTTGTCTCTGACCTCCACATGTACACACACACACACACACACACACACACACACACACACACACTTCATTAAAATTTCAACTACCTCTGTTTTTTTCTTTTATTGAAAATAGATTTTTTTTCAGATAATATGTTCTGATTACAGTTTCCCCTCCCCCACCTCCTCCCAGTTTCTTTCTGCCTCCCCTCCTATCTGAATCCATACCCTTTCTGTCTCTCCTTAGAAAACAAATAGGCATCTGAGGAATAATAATAAAATAAGATAAGACAAAAACAAACAAGTAAGATAAGACAAAACAAATGGAAGAAAAAGAGCCAAAGAAAAAGCAGGAGAAACACATACAGACACAGACACATGATCTCACCGAGGAATTCCACAAAAACACAAAACTGGACCTTACTGTCAGTTTGTAGAGAAATGCAGGAGTCATCCCCTTGCTCCACATCCTCTCCAGCATGAGCTGTCACTTGTGCTATTGAACTTGGCCATTCTGAATGGTATAAGATGAATTCTCAGTGTGGAGGGCCCCAGAATAGCTTGACCACACAGCAGCCATGACAGGCTTAGCGGCCTAGACACAGCTTCTGTGACAGGCTTACTGGCAGGCAACACCCAGATCCAGGAAAAGCCTTAAGCTGATACCACCCAGGGATCCACCTAGGGATGGGGAAGTACCTGACATCCTAAACATTCTAACCATAAGATAAGGTGGCCAGATGCTCTTGAGTCTAGCACACACCTATTTTTTGTTTTACAGATACCCCAAGACAATTGTCAGCCAATCAGGATCCTGAACTCTGGAAATCCCCTCACCCCAGCCTCTGCTATGATTAAAAAAAAACAAAAAACCCCACCCCACTTGAGCTCCAGGCTCTCTGATCTCACCGCTGTGTCGGACAGACAGAGAGACCAAACTCTGGAGCTTGAAATAAAGGCTCTTTGCTTTTACATGTGGGATTCGGTCTCCTTGGTGGTCTTTTGGTGGTCCCAGCGATCTGGGCATAACACTCAGGGTCCTTTTGACTTGTATTTCCCTGACGACTCAGGATGTTGAAGAACTAAGGTGCTTCTTGGCCATTGGAGTTTTCTCTTTTAAGAATTCTCTGTTTAGACCCCATTCCCTCTATTGGGTGTGGAATTGGTAAAAATATTTCCCCATTGTATGGACTGCTGCTTTGGCGGATGGTGATGTCCTTAGTAAAAATGAAACTTTTTGGTTTCAAGAGGTTCCATTTCTTATTGTTGGTTGTGGGGCCTGTGCTATCTGTGTTCTGTTCGGAAAGTCTTTTTCTGTGTAAATGAGTTCAAGGCTATTCCCCACTCTCTCTTCTGTCAGATTCGGTGTGTCTGGCCTTATGTTAAGGTCTTTGATCAATCTGGAATTGAGTTTTGTACAGGATGATAATATGGATCTTTTTGCATTATTCTGTAGGCAGCTCTCCATTTTGACCAACACCATTTGTTGAAGATACTGTCTTGTTTCCAGTGCATATTTCTGGCTTCCTTATAAAATATCAAGTATCCTTGATGTTAAGATGTGTTTCTTGGATACAGCAGAAGGATGGATCTTGTTTTTTAATCCAGTCTGTTAGTCTGTGTCTTTTAATTGAGGAATTGAGACCACTGATGCTGAGAGTTATCTATGAGCAGTGTTTGTTGATTCCTGTTATTTTGTTGTTAGGTGTGGGAGTCCCTCCACCTCTTTTGATTTGCTGGTCAGATATTATTTATTTCTTGTGTTTTCTTGGGTGTGGTTAACTTCTTGAAGTTTTCCTTCTAGTTCCTGCTGTAGAGCTGGTTTGGTAGATAGACACTGCTTGAATTTGTTTTTTATCATGGAACGTCTTTTGTTCTCCATCTATTGTGATAGAAAGTTTTGCTGGGTTTAGTAGTCTGGGCTGATATCTGTGACCTCTAAAATTTTTTGAACATCTGAATGGACTCTTTTGGCTTTTAGAATCTCTGTTGAAAAGTCAGGTGTTAGTCTAATAGTTCTGCCTTTATATTTATTTAGTATTTTTCCCTTGCAGTTTCTAATATTCTTTTGTGTTTTGTTTATTATATGCTGTGGAGAATTTCTTTTCTAGTCCAGTCTATTTGTGTGCTTCTTGTACCTCAACAGGCATGTCTTTCTTTAGGTTAGAGAAATTTTCTTCTATGATTTTGTTGAAAATATTTTCTGTGCCTTTGACTTGGGTTTCTTTACCTTCCACTATTCCTATTATTGATAGATTGAGTATTTTCATAGTGTCCCAGATTTCCTGGATGTTTTGAGTCTGAATTTTTTTTTTTAGATTTGACATTTCCTTTGACTAAGGTATCTATTTCTTTTGTTGTTTCTTCAGAGCCTGAGATTCTGTCTTCCATTTCTTGTATTCTGTTGGTGAGTTTTGCCTCTGAAGTTCTTGTTCAAGTTCCTAAATTTTTTATTTCTAGTTTTTCCTCAGTTTGGGTTTTCTTTATTTATTCTATTTCCACTTGCAAGTCTTGAACTCTTTTCTTTGTTTCATTCTACTGCTTGTGTTTTCATAGATTATATTAATGGATTTATTTATATCATCTTTAAGGACCTCTAGCATATTCATAAAAGCTATTTTGAAGTTCTTGTCTTATGCTTCATCTATATTGTATTTCTCAGGGCCAATGTAGTAGGGTTGCTGGGCTCCAGTGGGAACAGATTGTCCTGTTTTTATCCTGGTGCCTAGGCATCTGGGCTTGGGATGATTGCAATTTTAGGTGGTCATCTCTAGTCTTGCCTTTGTTGGGTCAGTGTTCTGTTTATTGGTTTTTGTTGTCCTCTCTGGTTCTTAGGAGAGTCTGGTGGCTGTGAGGTGTCTGGTAGGGAATGCTTCTGAGATCCTGCCAGGTGTGGCCACTAGGGGTTCTGGGTAGAATGTGTTTGAGTTTCCCTGGCTCATGTAGCTGGCTGGTTCCCAGGAAATGCCTGTGGGTGTTAAAAGCTACTTCCTTGGCCAGTGTGACTGAAAGGTTTCTGAGAAGGCCAAGCAAATACCATAGCAGCCTCCTAATAACTCAGGTAAGAACTAAGCCTCAGTTCCTGTCTCTTGAAATTGGACAGGTAGTTTCTGAGGAAGCCACAAACAAAGGACAATCAATCTTCAGTGCCCCTGACAGGGAGGGAGGGAGATAGCATGTACCAAGCCTGCACCATTAGGTCAGCACCCACAGTCAGTAGCTCAAGGTAATAATCAAATAAGTATAGACCCTGGAACTTGTCCAGACTTGTCCAAAAATGGGAAAAGTATAGCCCTAGCCAACCCCTGCTAGTCCTAACCAATCAGGAATGAACTAATGTGATTGTCTGTTGTGTAAGCCAGTCATATCTGAGACGACCTAGCAGTCCCTGAAACTTCTCTTAGCTGTGTTTAAAAAGAGCCTGCAAGCTTCTCTCAAGGTCGCCATTTTGTCTTTGTGTAGTATGTGCAGCCCCAGCATGCTGGTACCTTTATTCTTGAGATAATAAATGCTCTTGTTGAATGCATACATGGATGGTGGTCTTTTGTGGGACTTCTCCAGGACCCTAACAGTTCTCAGGGAGTGGCTTAGGGAGTTGGAAGCTGAGACAAAGGGATGGGGTGTTGTGTAACAGTTTCCTCTGAGTAGGGAAATTGCAGAGAAGCTCCTTAAGCAGGAAGATAAACAACACAAAAGAGCTTCAGGAAGTCCCTGAAACTGACCAGATTCACTAGGTCACTCCCTACCAGAGTAAGCAGTAAAATCTGAGAGTCCTTCCCTTAAGAGCAGAGCCAAGCTGAAAAGAAGACAGTCCAAGTTACAAAGAAGACTCTGAGACCAGAAATAGACCAGAAATAGAAAGATCTTTATACAGAAGGAAAGGCTTTGACTGATCTCAGTGACTTACACCAGGATGTAAAGAGTGTCCATAAAGTGAGAGAGCAACCCAGAGGAGATAAAATGGTGAAGCAGTGGAAGAGATCTGTCTGGGTAATTCAAAGACAAATGTGGCCAAGATTTATGTCTAAGAAATACATTGATAGAAACCAAAACTGTATGCTAAGGAGGTTCTGGGGGCTGTGCAGACTGTGGAGGGGGGGCTGTCTTCCTGGCTTGCTCCTTATGACTCTCTTAGTCATAGAACCCAGGACCACCAGCCCAGGGATGACCCTAGCCACAGTGGGCTGGGCCCTCTCTCATCAGTCACTAATCCAACCTTACAGCCAGATCTTATGGAGGTGTTTTCTCAATTGAGTTTCCTTCCTTTCAGATGACTCTAGCTCATGTCAAGTTGACATAAGACGAGCCAGCACAACTGCCTCCTTGTCAGATTCACAAACACAACACTTTAAGCCACAACCCTTCCTTTCTTATTTATCTCCAAGGTCTCACCTTTAAAACATAAATAACTTTAAAAATTCCAACACATTAATAGCCCAGTCTCTTTAAAATATTCAATCTCTTTAAAAATCCAAAATTTCTTACAAGTTCAAAGTCTTTCAGCTGTGGGTTCCTGTAAAAATCAAAATTAAGTTAAATACTTCCTAACTTCAAGAGGGAAGAATCAGGGCACAGTCACAATCTGAACAAAGCAAAAACTCCAACTGTATCAGTATCTCAGTGTCCAATGTCTGGGATCCACTCATGATCTTCTGGGCTCATCCAAAGGACTTAGGTCACTTCTCCGGCTCTGCCCTCTTTAGCACACACAGCTTGCTTTTCTAGGTTCTGGCAGCTTTCCTCCACTGCTGCTGCTGTTCTTGGTAGTTGGCCCATGGTACTGGCATATCTGAAATGCGGGGGTCTTCTGGTGTAAGTGGGCTACACTTTGACCAATAGCCTCTCCTAGGCTCTCTTTATGGTGCCAAAGCCTCAACTTCTTTGCTTGACCCCTTCACTCCTGGGTCTTCAACTGCCACGGAGGCTGTACCTTCACCAATGGCCTCTCCTGCCCTCTCACAGTGCCAAGGCTTAGCTGCTTCCCATGACACTGTCATGTCTTCAAAAGAGTAACTCTTTGCGCTTTTCCTGGAACTCGCTTTGGAGACCAGGCTGGCCTTGAACTCACAGAGATCCGCCTGGCTCTGCCTCCCGAGTGCTGGGATTAAAGGCATGCGCCACCACCGCCCGGCCCAAAAGAGTAACTCTTACACATTACTAAGGAGTAATGGGTAACTCTTACACATTACCAAGTATGGCTGCCAGCACGAGGTACAACCTTGGTTACTTCTGGAAAACAGATTCTGTGTGCTGACCCTGAAGAAACACTTTCCAGAAGATTTCACCTCAGTGATGATGGTATCTTTTTAATCACTGCTAATTTCTCAACTCCAGCTAAACAGCATCAATTGTCCCAGTAACACAAAGGTATCTCTTTAATGGTGCTGGTCTCTTGTTAATCACAGCTGACTCTTCAGCACCAGCTGACCAGAATGACAGAATCTTAATTCAAAATAGCAAATGGCCCTGATATAGTTTTTAAACTTCCCTCTGAAACTTCACAAGCCAGGCACTGCTCTTGACATTCTTATCTTCCAAGCTCCTACAGAACATCCCAATGAGCTCTCACTAATCAGTGGCTTTTTTAACCCAAAGTTCCAAAGTCTTTCCATAATCCTCTCCCAAACATGATCAGGTCTATCACAGCAATACTCAAATCCTGGTGCCACCTTGTCTTAGTTAGGGTTACTATTGCTATGATGAAACATGACCAAAAACAAGTTGGGGAGGGAAGGGTTTATTTGGCTTATACTTCCAGGTAACAGTCCATCACTGAAGTAAGTCAGGACAGGAACTCAGGCAGGGCTGGAACCTGGAGGCAGGAGCTGATGAAGAGGCCATGGAGGGGTGCTGCCTATTGGCTTGCTCCTCATAGCTTACTCAGTCTGCTTTCTTATAGAACCGAGGACCACTGGCCCAGGGATAACACAACCCACAAATGAGCTGGGGCCTCCCCCATTGATCACTAATTAAGAATATGCCTTCCTAGATCTTATGGAGGCTTTTCCTCAGTTGAACTTCCCTCCTTTAAGATAACTCTGGCTTGTGTCAAGTTGACATGAGACTAGCCAGTACAGCTATGGACCACACATGCTGAAATACTGACACACTAGGCAGGATGTTCCTGCTTGTTCAATAAAACCTTGGGTATTGTGAATAAGATAAACAGCTTTCCAATTGGCTTTAAGGCCTGTTCTACAAAAGGGAGTTCACATCTGGTACTGTAAACCATGACATACGCCTATGGCAGGGGAGGTTGTAGGTCCCAATGGGGAAACCACTTCTATGATTTTACTAAATGGATATGATGCGCCTGTCAAACTACCTTTTAAACATGTGTGCTTACACCCCTAGATCACCACTTGCTGTGGGATGGTCTGTATGTCAGATGTGTTGCTGATTGGTCAATAAATAAATCACTGATTGGCCAGTGGCCAGGCAGGAAGTATAGGCAGGACTAACAGAGAGGAGAATTGAGAGAACAGGAAGCTGGGTGAGAGAGACACTGCCAGCCGCCAGGACAAGCAGCATCATGTGAAGATGCCAGTAAGCCACGAGCCACATGGCAAGGTATAGATTAATGGAAATGGATTAATTTAAGCTGTAAGAACAGTTAGCAAGAAGCCTGCCATGGCCATACAGTTTGTAGCCAATATAAGTCTCTGTGTTTACTTGGTTGGGTCTGAGCGGCTGTGGGACTGGCGGGTGAGAGAGATTTGCCCTGACTGTGGGCCAGGCAGGAAAACTCCAGCTACAACCACTGTTGTCACCCTCAACTCATAACCATTGCTGATGCTCTTGAGAACGAGTGACTGTGGCTATGGCACAGTGGTCTAATTCCTAGACATCAAGGAACATCTATAGTTACTGTCTTAGGGTTACCATTGCTGTGATGAAACACCATGACCACAGTGTCTCTTATAAAGGAAGACATTTAATTGGGCCTGGCTTATAGTTCAGAGGTTTAATCCATTATCATCATGGTGGGAAGCACGATGGCATGCAGGCAAAATGGTGCTGGAGAGGTAGCTGAGAGTTCTACATCTGGATTGGTAGGCAGCAGAAGAGAGAGTGAGCCCATGGGCCTGGCTTGAGCTACTGAAACATCAAAGCCTACCCCCAGTGACACACTTCCTCCAACAAGGACACATCTACTCTAACAAGGCCACATGTCCTAATCCTTTTCAATAATGCCATTCCCTACAAGCTTATGGGGGCCATTTTCATTCAAACCACCCCCCTACCCCATCTAGGGCTCAGGGATCTTTGTAGAAGGGGGAGTGGAAAGAATGTAAGAGCTGGAGAAAGGGGTGAAATGTTGTGTAACAGTTAAGGGCTTTGGTGATGCACCTGTCTTTGAGTAATTTCCGCTCCTGTAAGTAATCCCTTACCCATATGCCTGTAAGTAACCCCAATAAAACTTACTGGTTCACCAAGCTGGGATTTGTTAGTATACTTCTGTCTTAGGGTTCCTATTGCTGTGAAGAGATACCATGACCAATGCAACTTTTATAAAGGAAAAACATTTAATTGGCTTGCCTTATATTTTCAGAGGTTTAGTCCATTATCATCATGGCTTGACACTATGGCATGCAGGCAGACATGGTGCTAGAGAAGTAGCTGAGAGTCCTATATCTTGATCCAAAGTCAACAGGAAGTGGTCTGTCTCAGTGGGTATAGCCTGAGCATAGGAGAACTCAAAGCCCACTCCTAGAGTGACATACTTCCTCCAACAAGGCCACATCTTCCATTAGTGCCACTCCCTTTGGGGACTGTTTTCTTTCAAACCACCATACTTACTTTGGTCTGTTGTGGATGTGTGTGTGTTATGTCTCCACAGGAATAGTTTCATCACATAGCATGAGGTGATAAGGAGGGACCTGTGTGATCCACTAGAGATGGGGTCAGAGAACACAACTTCCTCTGAAGTGATGTAGATGCAGTTTTGAATAATGATAGGCTAGACTAGTAGAAGTTTCCATGAGCTTTTTAGGTATTAAGACATACTCATATTCATGCAAGTTTTTGTCTTTTGCTTAGATGTGAACATATCTTCATGTTAGAGGTGCTGCTGAACTTTTCTTTTTAGCTTAAAATCAGAACACTAATAAAGCAGCTGTAGATCCGTGGACAGGAGATCTCAGACTTATGTCTATATCGTGCAGATTACAGATACTGCCAGGGGTGAGAAGATGAACGAACATTGACTGGTAATAACAGTTTCCACTCTCTGGTACCATCTACTCACTTGAGAGAGAGAGGAAGGTAACTAAGAGGTCACGAGGAAATAGCTTCAGGTACATGATTTGGCATTACTTTCAAAACAGAAACAGACAACATGAAAATAAACAAAAATCTCCTGAATGAAACCATCTACAAATAAAAGCATCAGCGTTCCTCTATGTAGACACAGTTTATTTTTTCTTTTAAAACTTTCTGGTGAATGGCAAAGATCAACAAAACACGTTACAGAAACTGCTGAGGGGTGTGTGGGGAAAACGAGACTCTCATTCGCTGTTGGTGGGGTTGCAAACTGGTGCAGCCACCACGGTTATCAGTGTGGTGAGTTCTCAAAAAGCTAAACATAAATATACCCTACGGGCCACCTACACTGACCCTCGGCACATGTCCGAAGGACTCAGCCTCCTGTTCCACAGACGCTTGGTCTGCCATGGTCATTGCTGCTCTAGTTACAATGTCTAGAGAATGGAAGCCACCTCCATGTCCTCCAACAGAGGAATGAAAATGTACACACATACCACACAGTACTATTCAGCTGTAAAGAAAAAAAAAAGAAATCATGAACTTTGCAGGTAAATGAGCAGAAACAGTGAAGTTTATATTGAGTGAGGTAATCCTGACCTAGAAAGACAAATGTCAAATATTCTCTCTCATTAGAGTCTCCTAGCCCCCAATCTTCAGATGTGAGTACGTATTCTGGAGTAACTGCAGAAACCAGGAAAGTAAAAAGGGACCATTGCTGGGATGGGGATGGGGAAGTAACAGAGAGGAGAATGGCAGGATACAACTGATCTGTTAGTGGAAACGAGTAAACAAGGAGGGAGGCTCTAATTAGGGGGGTCCTATGGGGGAGGAACATAAATATAGAAGGAGGGTAAACTGAGTCTGGATGTCTAAAACATAGTATGGATGTCTAAATAAGGAACCATACTATTTACTGTCTACCTATAAAAACCTCACAATACGTGTAAATTTTATTGATTGATTGATTGATTGATTGAAAAATTTTCATCTGGCCTGACAATGCTCCCTCCAAGAGTTAAAGAATATCTCACAAAATTTCAACACTAAGCATGATAAACCTTCCTTTGGGTTGTTGGTCAGGGTTGTCCAAGGGACTCCCAAAACATTACAGACTATTGCTATGGCCCTTGGTTACCTCTGAGAGGTGGAAGGTAGTTCCCTATTACTGACCACACCATGCACTTCAGACATAGGACCTAATAGCTCCTAAACTGGAACTGACCTGAATGCCTCCTCTCTGAACACTAGCTTTCTTGGTACCAGAAGGTGCCATGCAAGCTTCCAAAGCAGGGAAGCCACCATAGTCCTACCCAGCTGTGGCATCTATGGACTACAACACTAGCATGATAAGATAACCCTGAGGGTGCAGTGGTGGCCCGATTACCTTGGAAGTAATTAAAAGCTCTCTAATTGGACGTAAGATCTTCAACAAGGGGGAAACCATGCCTAGTAGTGGAAATGTAGCTAATTACCTGAGTCTAGTGAAGTTATGGATCTTGGGGAAAAGCTAGGACCACATTATCAAAACAATGTAATTCCTAACTACATTCTAAACATTTGTCCGTACACCCAGAGATAAATGTAGTTCGTCAAGAACACTCCTTGTGATGTCCCCAGCTAAGACTCATAGCAACGGTGGAGAGGGTGCTTGAACTAGCCTTCCCCTGTACTTAGATTGGTGTCTACCCTACTTGTCACCATAGAACCCACATCCAGAGACTGATGGAAGCAGATACAGAGACCCATAGCCAAGCGCTTGGCCGTGCTCCTGGAGTTCAGTTGAAGAGAGGGAGGAGGGACTGTAAGAGCCAGGGGGGACAAGACCATGATGGGAAAAACCACAGAGACAGCTGTCCCAAGCTAGTGGGAGCCCAAGGACTCTGGACTGACAGCTGAGGAGCCTGCATGGGACTGCACTAGGCCCCTTGAATAAGGGTGACAGATGTGGGGCTTGATCTGTTTGTGAGTTCCCTGGCAATCGGACCAGGACTCATCCCGAGTACATGAACCAGCTCTTTTAGAGCCCATTCCCTATAGTGTGGTGCCTTACTCAGCCTTAATGCAGGGGGGAGGGGCTTGGGCCTGCCCCAACTTGGTATACTGGTCTTTGTTGAATACCAATGCCTTACTCCCTATGAGGAGTGGATATGGGTGGAGTGGGGGGAAGTGGGGGGACGAGAGAAGGGGAACAGTGGGCAGTATATAAAATGAAAAAAAAACTTTAAACAAGTAAACCTTAAAAAAAAAAAGATAGAATACTCCTTGCAACAGACAGAGACCATTACAGAAAACCACTACCAACCAATATATAAAGTTGTGGAGTCCAATCATAATGGATAAATCTCCAAAACACACCCTCACCTAAGACTCAGAGATCATTGTGGAAGAGGAGGCAGAAAGATTGTAAGAGCCAGAGGATCAGGGAGTTTGCTCTGTTGTTGTGTTTCTTAGTATTATCAGAAACTGCATGGTAAAGTCTCACCAACATGACTGCCTAAACGTGAGCTGAACAAGGACAACAATAGACATGTCAAAGTGGACAAGGAAAAGCCCATGAGGACTCAACATCACACGAAGAGCTGCAGGCAACTGAGGGATGCTGAGAGTGGAAGACATAGTTCTTCCAGGGAAGAGCACACCCAGTGATTATCTAATACCAAATGGTCAGCCCTGAAAACATACATACAATATCAGTATACAGACTGAAGATGTTATATTTACAAATATGTATTCATATACATATATGTATATGCATGTAACAAAAATTAATGAAAACAGAAGTCAAGATTTTGAAAGAGATCAAGAAGGGCTGTAAAGGAGGGCTTGGAGAGAGGAGAGGGAAGGAGGAATGAGGTATTCCTATAACCTCAAGAATAAAAAAAACATTTTAAAGAACTGTGTGATGTTTTATATGCAATTTTAAATGTGACTTTTCTTCATTTAACCTTGTGAATTTCCTTTGTGTTAGTAAATATACTTCTAAAACCTTAACCACACTGTATCCCATCAGTCACTTCTGCAACATCATTTGTTTAACAAAAGCCCTCCAGTCTTGGCCATTTAGGTTGTTTCAGATTTTTTGAGCATCATGAAAATGGTGCAGTGAGCACCTTTGTATATATTTTGTCTCTGGTGTTCGATATTGATATTGAAAATCTCCTTGCAAAATTCAATGCCAGATTGTTTACCCATGGGGCATGAAATTCCTTTGCCTTCCAGACCATGAAATACTATTCTATTTCCAATTTTCTCTAACTCTGAAGTATGGCTCTAGTTTTTGATTTCTAAGATTGACTAAATTAATGCATTTGTCTTTTTCCCAATGATTTTATATGTGGTGTATATACTGTTGATATTTTTATTTGTAGACACTTTATTATTACTCTACGTGTGTGTGTATTTGTGTGTGTGTATTTGTGTGTGTGTTTGTGTGTGTGTGTGTGTATTTGTGTGTGTGTGTATGTGTGTGTGTGTATTTGTGTGTGTGTGTGTGTGTGTGTGTGTGTGTGTGTGTGTGTGTGTGCCCATGTGGTACATGAGGAGGCCAGAGCAGGACACTGGGTATCTTCCTCTATGGCTCTCAGCGTGGTTATCTTGAGATAGTCTCTCCCTGCAGGAAATGCATGGTTGTGCCTTGACTGACGGCTTGGGATCCACTTGTCTCTACTCTGGCCCATCCCTTGCCCTTACCAGTGCTGGGCTACAGGAAGGTGCAGCTATGCCTAGCTTTTAACATAGGTGCTAGGAATTTATACTTAGGTTTTCATGCAGGAAACCAGTGGAAGAACAACTTGCTTCATAGGCAGGTTAAGAAATAGAATCTCCAATCTATTAAACCTTCAGATGACGTGAAAGACCTTGAGGAGAATCACTTAGGTAAGCTGCTTTGGAAAGACAGAAGAATCACATAAATATTTGATGTATAAACTGCTGTTTGAGGTAATTTGTTATGCACTAATACATGATCACTACAATAGGTATAACTATTTCAGATGTGTGACCCTAACCCTTAGTTTACTTACTTTAGAATGGGGAACTGCCCTATATAATAGTTCTGAAAATTCAAGTAAAGTCACATAAATATAGAACTTATAACAGTACCTGGTGTATAGGGAGCTAAAAGGTTTACTATTATGTAACAAACACATATTCAACTCCTCTAAGGAAACAGAACATGACTGATAGGCTTGAAATCCATTTATAACCCTTCATAAATATAAATGATTAATGATTTTTAAAATATAAACCTTATTTTGTTCATGGAGTGAATTAGGAATCCAATAAAGGGCTGGAGAGATGGCTGAGCAGCTAAGAGCACATATTTTGAGAGGACCTGAGTTTGGTTCCTTGTACCCATGCCAGGTGGCTCATGTGGCCTGTAACTCTACTTCCCAGGGATCTAACACCTCTGCCCTCTCATGTAAACACACCTGCATACAGATATACAAGCATACACTTGATTTAAAATAAAACAAATACATTTTTTTCTCCAAGTAGCCCATTTCTCAATCTAACTTAATTTCTTTTGACTTTGACTTGAGGCTCACTCCTTCATGGGTTTGTTACTTATATACAACTATATTTGTCTTGGGACTTTCTATGCTGGCACCAGATACACACTGTTTGAACTACTTTAACCTTATGGTGTGTTCGGGTACTGGTAATATGAATTCTCCCTCCATTTTTTATTTTTAATTTTTGTATTTGTACATTTATTTTATGTGTATGACTGTTTTGCCTACATTTATGTACGTACACTATGTGCAGGCCTAGTTCCCATGGAGGTCAAAAAATATCTCCTGGGTCCAGAGCTATAGTTGGTGGGTTGAGATATGATGTGGGTGCTGGGAACTGAACTATGGTCTTTTGCAAGAACAACCAGTACTCTTAATCACTGAGCCATCTCTTTTCAGCTCCCTCCCTTCAATTTTGAGGTAGGTAACCTCAGAGAAGGCCTCTTAGGATTACTTCCTCTTGGAATTCATGCCCCTGGGCAATTTCTTCACTTACGTGTGGTATGGATGTGATAAAGGTGATACTGTTTCTTCTGTGAGTAGATTACAAGCACACTGTGGCCTCTCTTGGGTACTCCCCCCCCCCCCCCAGCACTTTGAGAGAAGCTAGCTGACTTGTGAGCAGTGTGAAGGTCCACACAACAAGGACTGCTAAGTCTGACAGCAGCCAATGAGGATCTGAGGCCTCAGTCTCACAGGCTCGGGGGAACCGAACCATGAATAGATGAACTTGAAAGTAGATCACATCTAGTTGAACCTTTAGATGAGACCAGAGCCCCAAGCTGGTGCCTTGATTACATCCTTCTGAAAAAATTTGACCTAGAACTGTCAAGTTAAACCAAATTTACATTACCAATTCACAGACACTGGAATAGTAAGCATTTGTTGTTTACAGCTGCTAAATTTGGGGGTAATTTGTTACATAGCTGTAGATTGTAAATAACTAACACAATTCTTTTTAATTCTTTTTTGAGTGTTTGCCTCTATCCTTTTACATGAGCATGATATGTTCTTATTCTTAAAAACATTTAGAGGGTTTAAATTGGTATCACATAATATTTGTAAATTATCTTAGGACCAGTGATGCCTTTATAGTGATATTAGTGCATTGTGTTCTATTCAAATTACCCGACTTCTTTTATGTCCCTCAAAAAATTTGAGCTTTCTTTATACATATTTCTTATTAGATTTATTTTTAGCTATTTTGTCCTTTCTGTTGGTATTATGAATGGGGATAATTTCTACTTGATTATTGTTTGTATGTAGGAAATTAATTGAATTTTGTCCCTCTTTCCAGTAATCTCCCACTTAATTGAATTCTATTATTAGTTTTCATTGTTTTCCATTGTGTCTCTTGGGTTTTCTGTATAGACAATGATCAAGTATTCTTTTTAAAGCAAACTTAAAAACACTGAACACGAAGTTAAAAAAATATGTGTCCATGTGTACCTCTAATACATATATTATGAACAAACTGATTGTAATATGGAACCAAGAATTTGGAAGTAAATAAAAAGGTGGTAATTGTTGTATTCATTTATCTCTCTCCATTGTCTAGCATACTTCCTAGATAGAGAAGTTACTGAATAGATGGTGAATAAGCAAATGAACAGATGATCTCTCTGTCCTCTCGTTGGTTCTTTACATTCCACTCTGATGTCCTGAGCCACTTCATTATGGGTTCTCCCAGGTCCTTGGTTGAGCCCATGTTGGGCATGACATTTGCTAAATTCTTGGCACCACCAATAGGATCTAAGTAAGACCATTACTAACCTAAATAACCATCATGTGTTGGGGAAGACAGTAGACATTAGAGAATAGACTGATACTTAGTTTTAGTGTGTTTTTTTCCTGGACTCACCTGTGGTGGTGCAGATCAAGCAAATGTACCTCCCATTTGAGCAGGGCTCGTTAGAGGGTTCTGGTTTACACTGAGATGGGCAGAGTGTAGAACAGTGTAATGTTCCGGGAGGAAATGAGAAACTCTCTAAAGGGGAAAACTGTATGATCTGTCCAGATGGCAAAGGAAGCTACAAAGTTAGGACAAATCTGAAAACCAGACAGACGTTTTTATCATAGGGTGGAGCCTGAGTTGGGATGAGAGACAATAATGGAATTTGAGGGAACTGGTAAGGTGTGGTGAAAATGGTTCTAGAACTGGAGACAGCTGGTGACAATGAAATGAGGAGGATTATCGATGGGGCTATTTAGAAACACTCTCTAGCCAGACTTTGGGACACATTATCTGGATTCAGCAAGAGTTCTTTGTCATCGTGGTGATTAAAGAGTTTGAGAACCTCTTGTTATTCTGAGTGAATGGACAATCTGTGTGGACTCCTCGGGATGCTCGAGCATTGGGAAGGAGAGTTAGTGGCTCTGGGGAGGAAGCTTTTAGTGACAATAACTTTCCTTTGAAGTTTTAAATATATTTTATTTATTTTAATGTAAAACATTTTAATAAAAATAACGATGTTGTTACCTCTAAGATAATTCTACACAAAAACCTAACTCTGGGCTTTATACTATTAATTTTATATGGCTAAGAGACAGCAAAATGTCTTTTAAATAAATGCATAACCATACTGAGAAACTTGAAAGTTTTATGACCTGTTTTTTAAGATTATTTTTCATTTTAAGTTTTTCCTTTTAATTCTAATATATTCTGTAAAAAACTATTACTACTTTCCTGCATGTAGTTTAGCTTATTATTAATCTGGTTAAATTAATGTGAAGTTAATGACTGTATTTTAGAATAACCTTCTAGAATGTAATAGTTTTATTGGAACAAAACTATTTTTGCCAAAATTATGTGAAACTAATGAAAAATTAATTGCTTTATAAAATGCTGGCTTTTATCTAAAACTAATAATTCCTGTACATCTCTTAATCCTCCTGCAAACAGTTGGCAGGAAATACAATCTAAGTTTACCAATTCAGATTCCCTGAGAGCTTCAGAGTCATTTTTATTTTTGTGTGATCCAACCTTTCAACTTCTCCACAACTTTAATCTTAACAAAACAGTCATCTAATTAAATGCAGGAATATTAGTCCTCCAAAGTGGGGGTAGAGACACCAAGTGTAGCTTAGATTTAGGACTTCTAAACTAAAGGTTTCCTTTCTTTACAGTTCCTGTTGGCATTTTTATATGACACCTTCCAAAAAAATGTAATTTTTAAAATCTTTTAAGTTGATACTCAGCTCAGAGCCTTTTATCTATAGTTCGCTGTGTTTCGAAAGTCATGCAGCAAAATAAAGGACTGAATCCAAGGTTTTATTTGGGAACATGTTAAGGGGTAGATTTCAGAAGGGAAATCCCTTTAAGCTCCCGAAGTGCTCACACTTCTGTGATCTGCGTCACATTTAAGTACTGTTAAGGTGTCATCTTGATGACACCTTCACTCAAGAGCCACAACAGCAGGCTTGTATTGTCACTCTTGTATTGGGGTATACTCCAGTAAGTAAAACCCCAAACTGTCCTTCATCATCGATATTTTTCAGAACTCTACTATTGTAGCATTTCATTTTAGTGTAACTATCCAGCAGGAAGGTTATTAACCCTAGCTTTTGTTTTTTAAACAAATATTGTTGGCCTTGTTTTGTGCTTAGCAGTCCACCAGACTTTGTTTATGGAACAGGCTTTCTTAACGCCCTGAAAGAGAAAAAAGTATACCTGACTTAATTTGTTTATTTAGCTCTTTTAGCGCAAGAGGGAAAGAGTCCAAACTTCAAGACAGGTTGGAGAGCACCGTACATGTATTACTGAGAAGCAGTCCCTTCCACAGACTTCTCCTCTAGAAGGCCTTTTTCTTCTATACAGAGAACGGACCCCTGTTTCTTAGGTTAATTGCTGGAATATGATGAGGTTCAGTTGCATTTTTAGTAATTTTCAGATTCTATTCCAGGACATTTGGGATAGAGCCCAAGAGCTTAGCATGTTTTCCTTTTTTCATGGTAAAATTGTGCAAATATGCATTAGAGTGTGAAAACAAACAGTCTAATACATTTTTGCAAAGCTCTTTATGTTTACTGTTTATTGCAGATACCAGATCCTAATTAAAATGCGCTAACAAAAGCCAAGACACAAAGAACAAAGATATAACGAAACTTCATCTTTATAAAATATTTGTGATTAATCCTGGGGGATAGATGGCCTCAGAGCATTGCAGTAGAATTTTAAAAGGCTTCTTCCACCACACCAGGAAGGTAATAAAATTCAGTCCTATCAGGGGGTCCAAGAAAGATAAACCACACTGTGATTATTTTAGGGGTGCAGTCTTCCTATTAAAGGGGTTCTAATCATTCTTTGATTTAAGGTCCTGAAGGCTTTTTCCCCTATTATACATCCCAAATGAATAGTAAGCGACTGTGGTGAAGAAGTAAACAAAAGAAGAGAGGTTACAGCATTTCTTTTGGAAGAAGTGGATGTCGATCTGTGCTTTGCAAAGAGTTTCTGCATGAGTGTGGGACAGATTGCTCTCGCTATTTGCATTTTAGGGGAATTAAAAAGGTAAATGGAAATGTGAAGAGTGGTGTCAGCTGATGGACAGGATAAGGGATCTAAAGTCTCCCCAGTCTCAGCTAGACATATAAATTATATTACTGTCGCTGTGATAAAAAGCCGTGACCAGAAGCAACTTAAGGAAGAAAGAGATTTTTGTTTTGTGGTTCCAGAGGGACAGTGTCCATAACAATGGAGACGAAATGGCAGCAGGAGGAGGAAGTAATGACCACTTCTCATCTGTATGCAGGAAGTACACAGACGGAACAGGAAGTGGATGAGGCTACAAACCCCCAATGTCCACTCCTCAGTGATGTACTTCCTTCAGCAAGACTTTCCCTCCCCAAGGTTCCATAACCTCCCTAAACAGTGCCACCCACTGGTACCCATGTTCAAATACATGAGCCTGTGAGGGGCAGTCCTCATTCAATCTACAATGCAGGTAACACTCATGAGAGCAAACACTTCTTATCTTTGAAACAAAGTACACATCACAACTTATGCAAAGCAATGTGAACAAAGGAAGAAAATACAGGGGATAAGAAACCAGAATCTCTACTTTAACTCTGTTCCACTTGGTTTGCATTTAAAAAACTGTCTTTAAGGTATTTTATCTTTTTCATTATTTATTACAAAAGAGCAGATACAGGGAAATGGTCTGATGTGTGTTTAAAGATGGAGAAAAGTTGGGCTAGAGAGATGGCTCAGCAGTTAAGAATCTTGGTGCTGTTATAGAGGACCTTGTTTTGTTTCCCAACAACCACATCATTTCGGCCACAACTACTTGAAATTTCAGTTCCAGGGGATCTGAAGTTCTTCTTTGACCTCTATGGGTACTTGCATATATACAGTATACACACACACACACACACACACACACACACACACACACAAACACGCTTGCATGTGTGTGCACATGCACACACTGAAAATGTTAAGAGAGTATTAAAACCCCTTACTGCAGTGTTTCTCAAAGGTTTGGCATGATGTTTGCCTTGCATACTGGGAGCAGAACTGATGAAGGCAACATTCCCAGCAGAGAACAGTGGGTACAAAGATGAGACATTGAACTTAATGCCCAGGAGGAACTGAAAGAAGGCCAATGTAGATAAGGAGGCAAGATGAGACCAAATTTTATCCCAGTAGTGTTGGCTAGCCATTGGGGGCATAAGCAAGGGAGTTACTTTAAAAAAAAATCTCTTTAAAAATGGATTTTGAGCAGGGGGTGGGGTGGTGCATGTATGTCTAATCCTAGCACTTGGGAGACAAAGGCAGGTAGATCTCTGTGAGTTCAAGGCCAGCTTGGTCTACAGGACAGCCAGGGATACCCAGAGAAACTCTGTCTCAAAAACAAACACAAAGCAAAACAAACCAAAACCAAAAATGGATTTTGAAGACTGTAAGTTGTAGATGCTGTAGTCTGAGAGATATTAAATGGTGGATTGGCCTATAGTGATAAACAACTGAAGAACTGAGTACTTACTGAGATATGGGATAGACAATAGAGAGTGGAATCAAGCCTGTGTTCCCTGGGCTTGTTTCCTTCTGAAAAGGCCAACTTAGAGAGAACAAGTTTGGAAATGATCATTGTTGTGGAATTTTATTTTAACTGGGCAAAAATATGTTTATACTGCAGAATATTAGTTTAACTGTATAAAGGTGTGCTACTTTTGTTTATGCTTCATTTGTTTAATTATATAAAGATATGTTACATTTGTTGCACCTTGCCTGCCTAAGGCACCTGATTGGTCTAATAAAGAGCTGAATGGCCAATAGCTAGGCAGAGAAAGGATAGGCAGGACTGGCAGGCAGAGAGAATAAATAGGAGGAGAAATCTGGGCTCAAGAGGAATGAGAGGAGAGAACAAGGGAGACACCAGCCAGCAGACACAAGAAGCAGTGAAAGTAAGATATACAGAAGGAAAGAAAAGTAAACAGCCCCGAGGCAAGAGGTAGATAAAGAGAAACAGGTTAATTTAAGTTAAAACAGCTAGCCAGAAATGAGCATAAGCTAGGCCAAGCATTTAAAACTACTAAGTCTCCCTGTCATGATTTGGGAACTGGTTGGTGGCCTAAAAGACAAGGCCTGGTACAGATCATAATCTAGAAATCTGAGGTGTGCAGACCTCTTCAGTGAAGGGGAGGGAGCTAGTGTGTGTCTAGTTGCTGAACCCACAGGAATGTGTGGATAAGGTTGTCTGGGCAGAATTTAGACAAGAAGACCTAGCACCGAACTCCACAAAACATATTTCAGATAGAAGACCATGTTGTTATTAAAGGAAACATGGCTGGATAGGGAGAAGCCAGGATGGTGGTCCCAGAAAACAGTGGAAGGGAGATGTTCAGGATGGAGGAGCATTTAACTGGGTCAGGATGAAAGGAACTGGATGATGTCTATTGATTAATTTCACCAGAGAAAGGTGCTTAATGCCCTGTGTGCAAACAGATTTGTGGAAGTAAATAGGAGACACAAAGGTAGAAATTATGAAGTTAGAAGATTGTTTGGCTGGGCAGCGAGCGGCAAACAGAAACAAGAGGATGGCTGCGGGGTGACATGGTGTCTAAGGAATATGGCTATTTAAAGACAAGAGTTGAACATGTTTTTAAAATGGTGAACAATAAGGGGAGAAGAGGA
Organism: Peromyscus eremicus; assembly: GCF_949786415.1. Classification (NCBI taxonomy): domain Eukaryota; kingdom Metazoa; phylum Chordata; class Mammalia; order Rodentia; family Cricetidae; genus Peromyscus; species Peromyscus eremicus. The sequence goes on from NC_081432.1 coordinate 65,154,408, forward strand.
CAAGATGCACAAAGAAGACATGTTGACCAATGGGAGGTTTTCAAAAGAATGAGCAGGAAACAGCATGGACAGAGTGCTTGTCTTCAACCAGCGTTAGAAAGCAGAGGTGTGACTCTGGTGGAACAAGAGGTCAGGGAATGCGGTGGCTTGCAGATGCATGTGAGTTTGTAGGCTTGGTGATGGGAAATTGAGAGGTTTTTGTCTGGTGGCTTCTATTTCCTCTGTAAAGGAGTAGGCAAGGCCATCTGTTAACTGTAATGGGAGAGGCATGAAAGTTAGAGATTTGAGGAAACTGAAGATACTTTAAAATAGTAATTAAGAACCTAAGGAAAGACCATCAGATAAATGTAGCATGGTTATTGGGCAGAACCAAGTATCTAGATGAAATTAGTGCCCATGGATTTACAATGACATCTTTGGTTATGAGCTTCTGCTAAAAGGCAGGCAGAGTAGTAGGGCCATAAGCACATGGTAGTTCCTTACAACGCAGCAGAGGAAATGAAGTCCAGGACATGATGAAGAACACAGGAGGAACAGATTCTTCCTTGCATGAGCCAGTTGAAGAGATGGAGAGAGAGGGTATCAGTACAGGGCTAACATGACTGGCCAAGAAGTGTGGGAAACATGGATTCCTGGGGAGCTGAAAGAAGTTGCCAAGTGGAGCAGAGTGGAGTAAGTAACTGTAGGGGAAGCCGAGAAAAAAAGATGCAGGCAGCTCAAATATGTCCTAAGCTGGTGATTCACCAGATGTGACCCTGGGATCAGCAGGAACAAGGACACCATCACCTGAAAACTGCCAGATATCCAAAGTTTCAGACTTTCCCTAGGAACTTTGATTGAACTGTTTTCCAAGCCCTCCAAGTGATGTTGGTGTATACCAATGTTTTGGAACTAGTGTTCAAACAATGAGTGTATTTATTGATTAAAATACCATTTTAGCTGATAGGGTGGTCAGAGTCAGCATTATAAAGATTTCCGACCACAGTTAAGAAAATAGGTGGCCATGTTCTGCTTGTGGGTCCTAGCCAGCCATCCACCATCAGGGCTAAATTTTCAGCTGGATCACTGACCCTAGAGTTGGGTCTTTCTGCCAATGTCCACATGTTGACCAGAACCACATGACCTTGCCTGCTGAGTTCACCTTGTTAACAGCTCTCTACTACCACCCTCCATCCACAGTGACAATCTTGGTTTGCAGGTCTGCATCCCACACTTGACTGGCTAAGTAAGCTTCAGCATCCACCATTTGACATTCTTTGAATGGATTGTTCAAGAGAATCCAGTAAAGAGTTACCCTGAGACATCCTAGGGATAAGTCACACAAATTTTAAAATGGACTATATTATTGCAGTTTCTGCTGTCTTCCCAAAGGGCTTCAATAGAGTGGTTCACTGCTTTGTACACAGGTACTTAATAAATATTTATTGAGTAAATAAGTTGATGTGTGCAAAGACTGTTAGAGGTTTCTAAAGTAAAACTTTAGACTTTGATGGTCTTGATAGTTCTCTCAATTGGCCAGCAGTTGGACGGTAAAATCTGTCAGTGCCTTTGACAAAGATTTCAACCTTGATCACAAAACATAGTTTGCTTTGTTGGGTATAAAAATTCAGAGTCAGCCTTTACAATTGTGCCATGTATTATATAAAAGTCCCCGGCAAAAGGTGCAGGTCAGTGATTAAGTTCAACTCATTTTAACTCACAAAGCTGTGTGCTTTGGTGAGGGGCTGTGTCAGCCCAGAGAAGGAAGTAAATACACATTTACCCATGGGGGACTTGTTGTTTTGTAAGTAACATGAAGGACTCTGAACTAAGGATGTGGCAGTCTGCATCTCCCTCCCTCTATCAGGGGTGACCTGTGTTCCCCAACTGTGCCCTTCAGGAGCTTGAATCAGCAAGTGTAGCAGGGTCCCACAGCACACCTGGCTTCCTCTCCAGCTGCCTGGAGGATTAAGTTCTGTTTTGGGAGGTCTTCGAGAGCCCAGGAGGGAAGGTGCAAAACAAACAAATTCTAGCCTCCCCATTAAAATGCCAAGGAAATCTATGCACAGCGATACCACCCTCTCCCTAAGTACTGGGTCTGACCCGACAAGAGCAAACAAACAGCAAGCTGTGATCTGTTTTTAATTCCAAATGAAAACCCATCCCAAAGAGACGCAAGAAGGAAAGGCAGCTTGGCCACAATGTGTGCTTTGGCTGAGGACCCCAGGAAGCCTCCCTTCTGTTAACCTCAGCCCACCTCCCTTCCCAGAAGCTTAACTCCCACCACTGAAATGGTTGTGTATTGAGGATAAGGATGTTGACAATAGGGTTTAAGCTGCATAAATAACTGCAAATTGCTATTTGGCCCAGCAACTGCCAGCAACAAATGTGTGAGAAAGGAGATGATACATGGAGCATAAGCTGAGGGGGGGAGGGCTGGGGAGTAAGGGATGTGGGATCTGGCAATCAGCTCTGGGTGTAAAAGACACTATGACAAGGTGATCACAGGCCACCCACAATTGTTGTGCAGCTACAAGAAGTTATTTTGACAGAACATGTGGTGTACTTCAAATAGAGGACAGTGATATAGAGAACCCACAGATGACGGGTAAGACGTTATAGGAAAGTTCTGGTTTAATGAGCAAGCTACCGTAGTAACTGAGCAACAGAATGAATGCAATATTCCAAATATTCACTTCCTAATTCTCACTCCATTCTTGTGGTGGTGATGTGAGGAGTGGGAGGGAAAGAAAGACGGGAAACGTGGCTCATGAGGAGAGGAGAAGTGGGTTGATGCAGTGGCTCAGTGGGTCAAGGCACTGCTGCCACCAACCTGAGTTTGGTCCCTGGGACTCACGTGGTGGAAAGAGAGAACCACCTCCTGCAAGTTGTCTTCTGACTTCACATGAATGCTGCAATGGTGTGTGCACATACAGCACATGAGTGCACGTGCGCGAGCACACACACACACACACACACACACACACACCAATAAACAAAGGAGTGAATTTTCTTAAGGAAAAGGAGAAGTGCTGGTTAAGGCAGCCATTTTTGCTCCCTGGTCCTCATGCTTCCCTTGGTAAAATTTTTGATGGATTCTCCAACACATGCTTATACAACCCTTCTTGTTCTGTGTCACAGGAGGCCTCAAAGGTGAAAAGACCAGCTGCCATTTCGTATATTGGCTCAGGTCAAGGGGTTATGCAGGCTCATCATTCAATCCACCAACATCTCTTTGCTTCCAGTCCTTTTCATCCACATCTTACTCTATTTTCTGTTTTCCTGCTCAAGATCATGAGATCTTGTTTGTTTATAACCGTGAGATCTCCCTCCAAGAGTCTCTGAAAGTCCAGTAACCCCAGAAAAGTGTTTTTACTAAACTATAACAGAGGAGTGTTAGGTGGGGAAAGATAGACCCTAATGTAGATAAAAAGATAAAAATTAAGATGGAAGTTACATCTTTTACATCGCTGTGTGCCTGTGTACCCAGCATCCCTCCTGCTGCTATGACCTTCTAACAATTGTTTCCTCCCTTTTGTCATTTATAATGCTTGTGCAAAAATAGTTTTCTTTCCTGATTGCCCTGCCCCCCAACCCAGTCCAGTCATAGGGTATTGTGTCTTGGTTTTTATAGTTCAACAAGTTGAATAAGAACTAGGTATCTTAAAATAATAAATTATTCTTACTGCTGGTGGATCTGAGGGGCAGTTGGGTGGTTCTACTTTCTGTGTCTGCTTTGCAGTTGGCTGACATAGCTCTGCTTAATGCATAGTTATTCCAAGCTGAGAGGAGCAGTGGCTATTTGTTTGGGGAAGGTATCTTTCAAAGCAACAGCAGAGAGCCAAGAGGGCACGTAGAAACCTATGGTTTTTCTTAAGACTTAGACTTAGAAACAATGAACTTTTATTTTCGTTTCTATTTCATCAATCAGTGAAATACAGAAGGAGGGAGGTTGTGTCCTCTGCCTCTGTGAGACTGAAGCCAGAGCTTTCAACCGACCCCTCTGGATCATTCCCGGGGGTTTTCACATGGTGTTGAGAATAAGAAGTTTTACAGGGCTGCTTTCTAGTTGGCTTATTTGTTGCTGTGATAAAATACCACGACCAAAAGAATTTCTGGGACAAAGGCTTTATTTCAGCATGAACTTCCATCATTAAGGGAAGAAGGCAGGAACCTGGAATACAGATGCAGAGGAAGGCACTTCACTTACTGGCTCACTCTCTAGCTTTCTCAGGCCCCCTCTTCAGTTTTTCCTTTTATTGAAAACAGAGTCTTTTCTCATACAATATATCCTGATCATAGTTTCCCCTCCCTCCACTCCTCCCAGTTCCTTTCCACCACCACCCTCCCCTGGACCCATTCCCTTTCTGTCTCCCATTAGGAAAAAGCAGGCCACTAAGAGATAACAACCAAACATGACAAAATATAATAAGATGAAGCAAAGACCATCATATTGAAGTTGGACACACAGCAACCCAACAGGAGGAAAAGAGCCCCAAGGGCAGGCACAAGAGTCAGAGACACACTGGTTCTTACATTCAGGAATCCCATAAAAATACTAAGCTAAAAACTATAGTATATATGCAGTGAACCTGGTGCAGACCTGTGCAGGCTGTGCTTGTTACTTCAGTCTCTGTGAGCTCACATGCACCTTGCTCAGCTGATTGAGAGAGCCTCGTTCTCCTGGTGTCCTCCATCCCCTCTGGCTCTTATAATCTTTCTGCCTCCTCTTTCCTGTGGTTCCCTGAGCTCTGAGGGGAGGGATTTGATGGAGACCTCCCATTTAGATTCTTTCTCTGAGTAATGTCTGGCAATGGGTGTCCACATCTGTTCCCATCTGATGCAGAGGAAGCCTCTTGCTGATGACTGAATAAGGCACTGATCTATGAGTATAGCAGAACATTATTAGAAGTAATTTTATTGATACTTTTTTTTTCTTTTAGACCAGTGAGCTGGTGTTTACATGGAGCCTTCACTCCTACATTCTAGTTTCTTTGGTGCAGGAAGGTACTCTGTAGGCTACCAAAAGAGAAATATGAGCATCAACCCTGCCACAAAACCTTTGACCTACAACTATCCTGCTTGAAAAATATGCTAGGGCAATGGTGGTTTAGAACTTGTAGGAGTAACCAACCACTGTCTGATTTGACTTTAAGGCCCACTCCACAAGAAGGAGCTCATACCCGACACTCCTTGGGTGATCAAGAACCAGAGACTAGATAGGCCAGAGACCTAGGATAAAATCAGCCCACTCTCTTATGCCACCCAGACCTACCTGCCTAGGAATGGTGTCACCCATACGAGATGGGCTCTCTCACATCTATCATCAGCCAAGATAATATCTCACTGACATGGACACCGGCCAATCTGGTCTGGGAAATCCTTCAACCTTCTCTAGGTTGTATCAAGTTGAGAATAAAAACTAACTAACACAATCCACCCTTTGTCAACTTGACATGCAAATATGTCACTGTTAAAACATAACCGCTCTTTTCTTGTTTTTCCCCAAGTTCTCATGTTAATATCATAATATAAAAATATATTGCAACTCTACAAGTCCCATAGTCTTTAAAATTTCTAATTTTTTAAAACTTTCTTATTCCAAAAGGGAATGGTAGCATAAAAACTTAAATAAAAACCCTTAAAATTCAACAATGAAAATATAAATATTGTAGCATAATGTCTAGCACTTGGGATTCATAGTCTTCTCTGTTCCAAAGAGCTTGGGCAGCTCCAACTTCCACAGCTCTGCCATTTATAGCATGCACAGCTTGTCCCATAGGCTGAGGTTGACTCATTCCACAACTGTGGCTGTTCCTGGCAGATAACCTGTGCACTGGCATCTCCAGTGTCCTGTGGTCTCCACTGCAACTGCGACATACCTTCACCAATGGCCTCTTTTCAGGGGCTGACCCCCACACCATCAAGTATCAGCTATTCTCTGTGACCTCTTCAATCCTGGAGTCTCTGGTACAATTAAGTCTTCATTTTCATTTGTGGCCTCTCAGGGTCTCTGTAGGTACTTCAATCCTGGTGCCAAGTCTCAGTTGCTTTCCATGATCCATTTATACCTTCAAAACCAGTGCCATGTGGGAGACTCTTATTTGTCAAGTTCTGCTGCCAGCTTTACAAGTAGCTTTGGACCCTTGGACCAGAGTTTCTGTGTGCTGACCCTGGGGAAATACTTCCCAGAAGAGTTCACCTCAGAGACGCTAACCTCTTATTAATAACAACTGAGTTTTCAGCCCTAGGTGATCAATATCCATCATCCCAGTGAAGTGTGGATGATTTCATATCTACATATTCTTAATCCAAAAATCTCATGCAAATGGCCCCCATAGTCTCAGAAACTAGGAAGCCAGGCCTCCACTGTCTAATTTTCCCCCCAACATTTTTATCTTCCAAGTTCCCACAAAACAGCCCATTAAGCTCTGAGCGTTTAGTGGCTTTTCCAGCTCAAAGTTCTAAACTTCTCCACAATCTTCCCCCAAAACAACATGGTCAGGTCCATCACAGCAGCAACCTGCACTTATTAGTTTCTATATTAGTTATTTTTCTGTTGCTGTGATAAAATACCATGACCAAGAGCAACCTGGGCAGGAAAGTGATTATTTCATCTTACATTTCCAGAAATGGTCCATCACTGAGGGAAGTCAGGATGAGAACTTAAGGCAGGAACTAAAGAGGGGAGACTGCTGATTTTCTCTCTGACTTGTCCTCACTAGCTTTCTTATATATTCCAGGCCCACTTGCCTAGAAATGGTGCCATAGCAAGCTGGGCCATCCCACATTTATCATTGGTCAAGCAGTCTCTCAATGACATGGCCACGGGCCACTCTGATCTGGGAAATCTCTCAGTTGGGTTTCCTTCTTCCCACATGACTCTAGGCTGTATCAAGTTGACAATAAAAATTACCACAGACCATTACAGTTTGGCTTTTAGATGTAGAGCATTTTAGTGTTAATATTTCTTGCCATGCTGAGGAAACTTTTGTATAGTGACAGGAAATAGGGTTGGTCCTTGGAAAGCAGAGAGACATGATAGAGGACGGAAATTCTAGGTGTTCCTTAAGTCTGGTATTGTCTCTCCCTGAGGCTCCGATCTTCCACCGTGTTACTCATCCTTGATTTTCTTTATCAGTCCTTCCGTATGGGTCATGTGAACTGTCAGTGTCCTTCCAATACTAATTTTTTTGTGGCCTATATTAATTTGATCACATTTCTTCTGTTTGCAGATAAAACATATCCTAGCTGATAAATATTCTCTGAGTGTCCTTAACTGTTAGTGGTCTCTGTGACTAATATGTAGATGCCAAGGTACATGCATTCGGTCTCCATGCTCTTCTCTCCCTGCGGCATCTCATGCCACAAAAGCCCGTGCTCACAGAGAAGTGTTTGTAACATCTTTCCAGTAGAACTTCTGTTTGGAAGAGAGACTCAATAGGGAACAGAAAAGAGAGACAGGACGGTAGTGGAAAGAGACGGCCTGGGAGTCAAGAGTCAGGCTCTGAATGTATATTTAGAGAATGCTCAGCTAACGTTGGAGTCTTACTGAATCTCTGTTTGCTTTACATATCAGGGATCATCTTGGCCTCATAGAAGACAGTGAAGAATCAAAGAGGACTATAATGAGAAGACTTATTTATTTATTTATTTATTTATTTATTATGTATACAGTGTTCTGCCTGCACACCAGAAGAGGGTACCAGATCTCATTATAGATGGTTGTGAGCCACCATGTGGTTGTTAGGAATTGAACCCAGGACCTATGGAAGAGCAGCCAGTGCTCTTAACCTCTGCGTCATCTCTCCAGCCCCAAGAAAACATTTTTATATTGTTAGCAATGATCCAAAGTACAAAAATCATTTATTCTTTTGCTCATACATTCAAAAATCTCAATTAGGGGTATACATAGGTCAAGCATGACATCAAGTGTTGGAAGTAAATGAAACAAACATGATTCTTATATTTTTCTGAGTTTATGATTTAAAAATGATCAGACCATAAAATAATAAGTGAGGTAAAGTGTACACCAATGGGATATGCCTAAACTAGGCCAATTATTAAATATTTTGCATATCTGCAGGGCTCATTTCAGTTCTACATTTACAGTCCTCTCACCTGCCAGCAGGTACTAAAGGTGTCCAAGCTCTGGGCTTGAGCGCAGGCTTGTCTTCCTAGTTGGGAGAAGAATCTTCCAGATTCACAGTCACACTTTGGAGCCTTCTTTGGGGCTACCAGAAAGTGTCAACTGGCTTGTTGCTATAAAGGATGTTTTATGACCTTGGAAACTGTTGATGTGGACAGCACTGAGGCAACCTGAAAGGAAATAAAGCTTCCTTTACTCCCAGATATGAGCCTTCTGAAAGATGATAGGGATTAAATCAGATGATCCTTGAGTGCAAAATTCAGGAAGAGCTGTTCACCTGGTGTTCTGCCGAGACCCTTAGTGGTGAGGGATTGCAGACTGGCTTATTAAAGGCAATTTAGTTTTTCAGGGACTGTGCCCAAGGCTGGAGAATCAAGATTGTAGGTAAGGCAGTGCTGTGTAGCAACAAAAACTGGACTGCCACTGCTTCTATAATGCCACCCTGTTTTACAGCAGACGACATGGAGTGCTTATCATGGCTGCCATTCTTCAGGGCCACTCAATCTTATAGACAATCAGAAGCCACTGCTACCTCTGAAAACTAGAGGCTCCTCTTACCACTGTCCTGACAAAAAAAGCTGCTAGTTCTCACCTCTATTTCCTTCTAAGTTGAAATTGAAGGTTCTAGTATGTGTTGAATCTTGTGGGAACTTGGGTCATTTGCCTGTGTTTAACTAAGTTGCACATATACTTGGAATTTGAATTCTGGCTCTATTGGGTAGACGGAACTCACAACATGGGTTCCATGTTCCCCAAACAGGCTATTAAAGATGAAAAATGCACAGAAATATTTATATTGTCTATGACTTCTGTTTTCTCCCTTCAACTGCCAAAATCTTAGCTCAGGGAAGCTGCATGGTACACACAGCAGATAACAATTCTTGGAAAGTTTCTTAACTTTGAGGACAGTACAAGAAGTTGCTGAGAATTTTACAGTTATAGATGGTTGCCTCATTTTGATGAATGGCTGACAATATAGAATGCATTCAGGTTGTGGCTGCCCCTTTCCCTTTACTGTGGGCCTCAGTTCCAGCCCAGATAGCCTTTTGTGCACACCACCATCTCTCTGATCTTGCTCAGGCCATCTTGGTTTCCATTTTTTCACAACTACTTCCTCTGTGTAGCTGGTTGAAAAAATTGCAGGATAAGAGTGGGAGATACCCTGCAGATGTTGTCCAAGGCTGATTTAACTATATGCTAGGGTATATAGGAAAGGAAAATAAAGACTCCCTGCAAGGAACTCAAAGGCTTTGGAAAGATCCCCTGGTCACACTCGGTATTTAAAGGAAAAATTGAAAAAAATTTCAGTTAGTAAGTATTTATTAATCTACTCAGCGAAAACAGGAGCTTGCTAATGTAGGTATCATGTTCACAAATGTCACCAGCATAGCCAAAGCTGGAACTGCGTTTGTTTTCTTTGTCTAAAAGTTACAGGTTTACAGAAATGACTTAAGATTCGATTCTTTTGGGGACCAGAAGTATCAGAATGAATAAGTCTATGAATTCTTGAAATCATTACTTCAAAAGTTAGAACCTGATTCTTTTTGCTTAGTTTTGGGACAGACTTCATGAGTTGCTTCTCTGGGGCCCAGTTGTCGTAATGACATGCTTGTGGTGAGAAACTGAGACTTCCCATTAACAGTTGCCCCAGCTCATTGTGCCTGTGAATGAGACCCAGTGACATCTTCAGATTATTCCAGCCCCAATATTGTAGCTGCAGTGACATGAGAGACCCTGATTGAGGAGGATCATTCTACCTAAGTCACTCTTGGACTTCTAAGCTGAAGAGGCTGAGTGAGATGACACAAGCCCATTGTTAATATGCAGCAAAAGAGAACTAAGATTCTGGGTGTGTTGTTCTGCATTTATCACAGGAAGAAAAGCATTATTTTGCTGTAGGTTGTGCATATGATAGGAAACATATTTGTCTTTCTGAGTTTGGCTTCACTAACTCACTATGATTATCTCTAGTTCCATCAATTTTCCTTCAGATGACAAAATTTCATTCTTTATGACTGAATGAAACTGTTTTTTATCCATTGATCCATTGATGGACATCTCTATTCCACAGTATTGCAATGAACATGGGTGCTTATCTCTATGGTACTGATTTAGATTTCTTTGAATGTGTACTTAGGGGTGCTACAGCTGGATCACATAGTAGCTCTAGTTTTAGCTGCCTGGGGGAATCTCTTCATCTCCGTGGCTTTACTGGTTTACATTTCCACCAGCTGTAAATAAGGATTCCCTGTCCTCTCTGTCCTAACCAGTGTGTATTTTCCTGGTGATAGCCACACAAACTGAGAAGGGATGAAACCTCAGTGTAATTATGATTTATATATTCCAGATAGCTAAGGATGTTGAACATTTTTTCATATATTTTTCATTTATTTTACTAGTTCTTAGAGAATTTCATAGTGTATTGTGATCATATTCACTCCCCTCCAGTCTACCAACTCCTCCCAGATTTATCCTCCTTCTCTATCTACCTAAATTTGCATACACTTTTTTTTTAAACCAATCAACTCCAATTTATTCTGGTCATATACTCTTGGGTGTGTGGCCATCCACTGGAGTGTGGTCAAGCACCCAGAGGCCACACCCTTAAAGAAAACTCACTCTTCCCCACTCCCTCTCTCTCTTTCTCTCTCTCACTCAACACTTGCTCTCTTTCCCAGCAGTTATCAATTGCCAATAGCTCCTCAGCTGGGGGTAGGAATTCATGCCCATCCCCCTTCTCTATGCTGGAATGTTGTCTGAGCTTACATAGGTCTTGTGCATGAGTCAATGGCTGTGAATTCATGTTTGCATTGCTCTATTGAGTTTGGAAAACACTATTTTCTTGTAGTCACCCACTGCCTCTGGCTCTTAAATCTTTCACCTGGTCTTCCACAATGATCCCTGAGTCTTGGAAGAGGTAGTGTGATAATAATGTCTTATTTAGAGCACTCTACTGTTTTATTCTCTTCATGTTGACCAGTTGTGGGTCTCTGTGTTAACCACCATCTATTTCGGGAAGAAGCTTCTCTGATGAGGGCTCAGAGATGTACTAATCTATGGGCAGAGCAGTAAATCATTAGGAGTCTTTTAATACTATGTTCATCCAGCAGAACAGTGGTAGAATCTCCCTAGCCCTATGGTCTGTCTAACCATAGGTTCTTGGTCCTGGTAACAGTACCAAGCGTGGGCTTCATCTTGTGGAGTGGGACTTGAATCCAATCAGAAAGTGCTTAGTGACTCCCATGACATTTCTGCCATGATTGTACCACTTAGATATGTCTTTCCAGTTCCAGATTACAGGGTTCACCACTGAGTAAGACTAATAATTTCCTCTTGTAGTATGCATAGGGCACCTTCCAGAACCATGAAAGCTAGTCAATAGGGATGAAGCTTCTAGTAGAGTACTGGCTTGAATTTTTCCATGTTCTATTACTCATTTTGTGACTTTCAGCAATAGGGTCTTACTGTCAAGTTATGGTGGGTAGTCAAAGGCATTGTAATATTTGGAGTCTATGGTACCTCATTGGCCAACAGTTCCAAAAGAACATAACTCATTTTGGGAGCTGTGCTTTTCATTTGTTAGCCTGTAGTACTTAGTAAGGCCACTGTTGCCTAACTGTAGGGTAACTCCATTTAAACTCTTTTTATATGTGTGTATATATGTACTTTAAGGAGAATTCTAAAGTAGAACGTTTTTTATGGCTTCTTTGAAAGCTCTTTAATGTTAAGTTTTTCCTTTCTGTACTACCTCCTATATCCTACTCTCCTACCCACCCCACATTTAAAAATAATCCTTTTTATTCATTATTTCCCTTTATTCCTTTATGCCACTGTGTTTTATATCACCTCCTTCATAAGCTCCTACTAATTTCCTGGTCTCTATGGGTATTCCAATGAAACACACATATCCAAAGATTCAAAGTTAATATCTACAAAGAGAGAAAATGTGATATTTATCTTTCTGGATTTGGGTTATCTCCTCAGAATGATTGTTTCCAGCTCTATCCATTTGCCTGTGAATTTTGTAATTTTATTTTTCTTAACAACTGAGTAATAGTGTGCAAATGTACCACATATTCACTATTCTCATTTGATGGGCATTTAGGTTGTTTCCATTTCCTGACTATTGTGAATAGCACAGATCTGAATATAGATGGGCAAGTTTCTCTGTAGTAGGATTAAGAGTCCTTTGATCACAAGCGCAGGAGTGCTACACCTGGATCACATGGTAGACCTATTTCTAGCTTTTTGAAAAAACTACATTGTTGTGGAATATTACTTTAACTAGGCAAAGATATGCTACATCTGTTTATGCTATATTTGTTTAATTGTGTAAAGGTTTGTTTATGCCTCATTTGTTTAACAATGTAAAGATGTATTGCTTTGCCTGCCTAAGGCACCTGATTTATCTAATAAAAAGCCAAATGGCCAATAGCTAGGCAGTAAAGGGATAGGTGGGGCTTGCTGTGGGATGTCTTTCTATATGCTGTGAATATGTGTTGCTCTGATTGGTTGATAATTAAGCGGCATTGGCCTATGGCAAGGCAGCTTAAAGGCAGGTGGGAAGTCTAAGCAGATATATGGAGAGAAGAAAGGAAAGGAGAAAGAGACACCAGCTGCCACCCAAAGGGTGTGTGTGTGTGTGTGTGTGTGTGTGTGCATGTGTGTGTAAAAGAGAGGGGGGATTTTGTATGGTGGAGATGAGTGTGTGGAGGTCAAAGGACAACTTTTGAGAGTCATTTCTCTCATTTCACCCCTCAAATGGCCCTTAGTTTTACATCTAGTCTAGTTGTTGGCAAAGAGGCCCTGTGGACACACAGAGCAGGCTATTGTCAAGGCTATTGGTTTCTCTCCACAAACTGACAGTTTCAGCTGTCCCTCCCTGTGTTTCATTCTTTATCCAGTCTTCCCTCCACATTTCTGCCCCTCACCTTCCCCTTCCTAGGGAGCTCCATCTCTCCCCTCATTCCCTTACTCTGTACGTTACCTCTGTGGTTCTATGGATTGTAGCTTGCTTATGGAAGACTTAACAGCTAACATCTACATTTAAGTGAATATATGCCATATTTTTCTTTCTAGATCTGGGTTCCTCACTTAGTATGATTTTTTTCCCCCTGAACTCCACCCTTATATCTGCAAATTTCTTTTCTTCTTCTTTTTTTATTAAATGGCTGAGTAATATTCCACTATGTAAACACATCATATTTTCTTTCTCCATTGATCCATTGGTGGATGTGTGGGCTGTTTTCACTTTCTGGCTATTATGAATAGAGCAGCAATAAACATAGTTGATCAAGGGTTTCTGATAGGATGAAGCATATGCCTAAGAGTGGTATAGCTGGATATTAAGCCTTCTGAGGAACTGACACACTGATTTCCATAGTGGCTGTATAAGTTTGCACTCCCATCAGCAGTAGAGAAGTGTTCCCCTTACTCCACATCTTTGCCAGCATGAGTTGTTATTTCTTTTATTGATTGTGGCCATTCTGATTGGTGTAAAATGGAATCTCAAAGTAGTTTTGATTTGCATTTCCCTGATAGCTAAGGATGTTGAACATTTCTTTAAGTGTTTCTCAACCATTTGAGTTTTGTCTTTTTAGAATTCTCTGTTTAGATCTGCATTCAACTTTTAAAATTCAGTTACTTGGTTTTTTGATATCAAACTTCTTGATTTCTTTGTATATTTTGGATTTTGGCCCTCTACTGGAGGTGGAGCTGGTAAAAATCTTTTGGACTACAGTTTTTAAAGTATGTCCTTGTGATTCTCTGGATTTCCTCAGTGTCTGTTGTTATGTTTCCCTTTTCATCTCCAATTTTGTTAATTTGTATCTTCTCTTTCTGCTTTTTAGTTCATATGAATAAAGGTTTGTCAATCTCATCGATTTTCTCAAAGAAACAATTTATTTGGGTTTTTCTTTGGTGACTCTTTATCACTGCTTGCTCTTACTTAAATTATACTCTTGATTTCTCAGACCTGCCTTTGTATATCCCAAACGCTCTGAGAAATCATAATTTCATTTTTATTTGATTATAGAAATTTCTAAAGTTTCCTCTTTAATTTCTTCAACAACCCACTCATCATTAAAGAGTGTATTTTTCACTTAACAAGAGGGTAATCATGGCTTGTACTGGAAATCTAGTCAATGACCAAAGGTTAGTGAAGTCATGGATCTTGGAGAACTTACAACTGTCACATTATTAAACCTAATATCTAACTATATTCTAAACATTTACCCCTATACCCGCAGATAACCCCTTTTCAAGAAAACTTCTCTTTGCAATAGACAGAGATCATTACAGAAAACTACAACCAATCATAATGCAGAGTTATGGAGCCCAGTCCCAATGAATACATCTACAACACACTCCTTCACCTGAAGCTTGGGGAATATTGTTGGAGAAGGGATGGAAACATTGTAAGAAACAGAGAAATAGGGAGTTTGCTGTGAAATTGTCTCCTAGAAATTTCAGAAGCTTCAACAATGAAGTCTCACCAACATGGCCGCCTAAAGGAGTTGAGGACAACAAATAACAATAGATATGCTAATGGTCAAGAGGGAAGCTCAGGAGGCCTCAAACCTACACAAAGAACTATAGGCAATTACAGAATGCAGAGAGTGGGAGAAATAGTCTTCTCCTGCAAAAAGCAACCAATGGCTTATCCAATGCTCAGTCCTGAAAATACATACATACAAGTAACATACATGGACAGAGCAGGTTGTACTTATGTGTTTAGAATGCACACTGTGTTACGTAGGTCTGACAGCAGCAGGGCAGTGGGAGAACTGGATGATGCCAGATTGGTACCCACCTTGTCCTTGCTTGTGAGCCTCTGCTACTCATCTCCCACCATTTTTTGTTTTTTACTGTGTTATGTAGCATGCTTAGACATCTTAGGAGCAGTGTAGAATGTAAACACCTGGTCCTGGCCCAATATGCACATTCCAAGCAACATTTATAAGATTTTGCCCTGACACAAAAGACATCAATAAGTGCCAATATGTTAATAAACTAACTGGCTTGTTGTTGTTAATGTTTGTGTGTGTGTGTGTGTGTGTGTGTGTGTGTGTGTATGTGTGTGTAGCTGATAAAGGCACATCATAAAACGGTAGAAGCACCTGATAGGGAAAGATTCAGACTTTGTTCACTCCTGTACCAAACATAGTACCTGGCACATATGAGGAAATTAATAAATGTCCACTGGATTAATTATTGGGAGCCAGATGTTAAGGCCAATAAATAGTGTCAAAACTCACTATTCACAATAGTTAAGTTATAGAATTAAGCTGGGGACCTGGTACATGGATAAAGAAATCGTGGTGCATATTCACATTGGAATGTTAAATACTTAGGCATTATCTGTAGAAACTGTACTCTCTGCAATAATAACATCCTTCAGTGCAAGATGAACCTTTCCTGATTGGAGTAAAGTGAATACAAATCATTTCTATTTTCAAAGTACAGTGACACTTCTCATTTAATACCACCAAACATCCCCAGAGAGTGGTAGACTGGGACATGGCACTTAATCACCTCCTGCTCAATATCAGTTGGATTTACATCAGTGCTCAGGAGCCAGTAGAATATTAAGGCCTTAGCTTTTGACAACCCCTATTGTCATATCTTCCAAATGCTTTAATAATAGCATTGGGTCATTTAGTAATTGAAACTAAGAACAAATGTGATTAATTGCATAATTTCAGGTTGTTCACGTGGAATTCCATTCACATTACATCATCAAGCACCTGAAAGGAGTGGCATTTAGATGAAATCTCTGCTTTTGCTTGTCATTCATTTGAATCTTAGACCTAATAGTTGTACATGGAACAAGGGTGTTCTGAGTCATCACTTGCAAGCAAAGTCTCATAGTCTGTAAATATATGCATAATGCATCTCTGCCCTCAAAAAATGCCTCGCTGAGAGCTTGGCATAGAGCAGATTCTGTGAAGATTTGATAAATAATGAATACATGGACTGGACGAATGGAGTAAAGCAGTGAGGACATCTGTTTGTTAGCAGTGTATCCACTGTCAGTGACCTTACAGACAACAGAAAAAGCCCACTGGCAGTGATATTCTAGGTCGCTGACTCTGCTGGGACAAATTTAATCACAAGTCATCATAGGTTGTGAATAGTCTAAGATTGGAACAGAGCCTGAGAACTGAAATAAACAATTGATTTATCCATTGTGTTACTGATGGATATTAATTTGTTTTCCAGTATCACGTTAGTAGAAATGGGGCTTTTGTTGTTTTTAATAAGCCATTCCCCCAGTAGTTTTGGGCATTTGAATACTTGATCTCAGTTGGTGACTGTTTGGAAAGGCTTTGGAGGGGTAGCTTGCTGGAGGAAGTATGCCACTGGAGGCAGACTTTGAGGTTTCAAAATTCATGTGCTACTTTAGCCAACATGCTGGCTCCTTGCAGCCCCATTGCCCCGTCATGATGGACTCTTACTCTTCTGGAATTTTTACCACTTACTTTTTAGTCATGGTGTTTTATATAGCAATAGAAAAGTAGCTAATATAGGGCTGAAGTAAGTAACATTGCACATGCACTATTTTTTGTAGGAATAAAATATCTGCAGGATAGATGCATGATGAATAGAAACTAGATCAGTAGCTCTGTGACTTTGGAATTTTTATAACTATTACTGAACTACCCTGTTGTAGAATATTATTTTAAGACATGTTACATTTGTTTATACTGTGAAACATTTATTTAACAATGCAATGATGTGTTGCATTCTTTTATGTTACATTTGTTTACCTCTGTGAAGCTGTGTTACTTTACCTGTCTAAAACACCTGCTTTGTCTAATAAAGAGCTGAACAGCCAATAACAAGGCAGGAGAAAGGATAGCCGGGGCTGGCAGGCAGAGAGAATACATGGAAGAAATCTGGAGAGAGAGGGATTAAGGAGCAAGAAAAGGAGGAGAGGAGGACATCAGGGGCCAGCCACTCAGCTACACAACCAGCAACGGAATAAGAAGGAAAGAAAGATATATACAAATAGAAAAAGGTAAAAACCCAGAGGCAAAAGATAGATGGGATAATTTAAGAAAAGCTGGCTAGAAATAAGCCAAGCTAAGGCTGGGCATTCATAAGAAACAATAAGCTTCCATGTGTTTTTATTTGGGAGCTGGGTGGTGGGTCTCCCAAAGGAGTAAAAAGAGCCAAGGAATAAAAACAACCAACTACACTACCCTCTATAAGCATTTATTAGCCTTCATTAAACCATACTATTCTTATTTGTATTTTGTGTTTCCCTCAGCCTTACCAACAGAAGGTATTAACAAACTGGGTTCTTTGTGTATGAATCCATAAAGGAATCCATAGCCCAGTATGGAGAAAACACCATCTTTTATTTATTTATTCTCCATTTTGTTTTCTTGTCATAAAAATTAATCTGAGAAAGATATTAGAAAAATTATGTCTTTTTTTCTTAATTGATTACTTTTTATATATGTCTTACCATTTAAAAAGACTCTATGGAAATCTATAAGGAGTTAACATCACAATCAAAGCATAAAGAAAATGAAATTTTGGGTAAAGAAGAAAAGTGGGAGTGAAATTCTGACACAGGTTTGTTTGATACACACACATTTGTACCGTTAGATTCCAGCTAGTTGCTGAAGTATTATAAATGTGAGTTTGTATTCCCTGGCAATCAATATGAAGATGGAAGCGTGGTCACTGAAAGAGTCGAAGTGAATACAATCTTAATGACAAATCAGCCGTTCTGGGGACTTACACCTTTTCCTTCCATTTGGTTGTCCTTCCCCCTTCCCTATGCGACCAGTTCCTCTCAACAAAGGACCCAAGTCTCAACGATTTCTTCCTTGATTAATCTGTATGCTTTGATGTTTCTTTGTTCTCCCCAGATCTTTGTGCCTCTCATTTCTAATGCTTGAAACTGGGAGATACAATTGGAAGTACAGTGCAGGTAGAATTGGAAGTACAGCTTCCACCGCAACAAATGGGCTTTGGAATTACTTCTCTGAATTCAAATTTCAATCGTGTCTTTTATGGACTACTGACCTTAGGCCCACTACATAACTTGTATCTGTGTAATTTTCCAAGCTCCTGTCTCCTCTGTTGTAAAATAAAAATGCTAGTAGTATCTGCTTTAGAGAGATTGAAATGAGGGCTGGTTACAAGCATTTTCTGCTTTTGCAGAGGACCCTAGTTCAGTTCCCAGTACCCAAAGCAGGAAGCTTACAACTGTTTGTAACTTTAGATACAGACTGATCACACATCCACACATCCACACACACACACATTGGCGGGGGAGAGAGAGCGAGCAAGAGCGAGCGAGAGAATGGCTGGGATAACATTATTCACTTGGGAAGATACATTTGAGTAGGCATTCCCTAACAGCTTGGATATCAAGAGCTGACTTGACATCTTTTTTTTAATTATTAGTATTAATTAAATTTATTCATTTATTTTACATCCCGACCACAGTTTCCCCTCTCACCTCTCCTCCCTCCACCTCCCCTCCGCCCCCCCAATCTACTCCTCCTCTCTGTTCAGAAAGGCTTAGCACTATATTTATATGAACTGTTAGCAGTCAGAATCACCCATTTCTTCCCCCTGGCAGGACCAGTTTCTCCTTATAGCAGCAGCTGAATTAAGTTGACAGTTTCTCCAGCAGCAGATGTGTGAATTGGTAAGCAGACTCATGTCCAAAGCAGCCCAGCTATAGACAAACATATGTCTACTTTCCTGACACTGTCTAGGGCGACTATTGACCTAGAGGCACTTTTACCCATCAATATCCTGATTTGGACAATACACTGTATGGCCATCTTATACAACTGATAAGTCCAAGTCTTGGCAATCAAGCTCAGCCAAACTCCCCATGTCTCTTTTGAGTCCACATTACCTGAGAACTTCACAGGCCAGTTATTGCAGGATTTCATAGCACATGAAGCACCATGGCAGGGTTAGAATGAGTATTCCTTCTCAGACGGTTTCATGGAAATCAAAGCTTTTCTCAATGCACAAACAGAAGGCTTTACTAATTAATGTAGAGGATATATTAATTAACAGATGGTAAAACCCAGAGTGGCTTAAGCACAGAAGAAAATCTGCTGGCCCAGGTAGTTGGAGGTCCAGAGGGCCAGTTAATGACTATTGATTGGCTAGTTCAGTAATATCACCAAGAACCTGGCTTGTGATGCATTTCTATTGCTTATATACACCAATTATCAGGACATGCTGGTTATTTTTGAGACAGGTGTTGGAAAGGGTGACACTTGTAAGAGTTTCTTTAACAAGAGATCTACCTTTACTACCTCCACTCCTCAGTTCCAGTAAGATATCTGGCCATAGTCACAGATTGAGGCCCAGAGGCCTTGATTTGGGGAAGTAAATGTTTTTGAGCCTAGCCATTGGTTTACATAGGAAAGAACACAATTTACTACCCTGTTTGTGTAGAAACAAAAATACCTTGGATAATCTCATTAATATGCATAGTTTCATGGATCCTATTTCTTTGCCTTTTTGTTTTGAGCCCAACCTTTCTTTATGAATATCCATCATGGGATATACCCATATTAAACACTTGCCAGACAGTATTATTAATGGTCAGGCATACCATTAATATAAAAAGGTAATTCCCAGCCAGCAGTGCTCACACACTCTGCCCTCTCAAGGCTGGTGTCATATTGACTGACTCTAATTGTTGGTCTTAGGCAACACCTATCTTATTGATGCTGACAAAAGAGTATCCCATGACAAGTCAACTCCCAACAAGAGTGGGCACCTGGACTCCTTCAGTGTCATGATAGGCTGCATTACCTTCCACTGTTGTTATGTGGTATCAGCTGA
Source organism: Peromyscus eremicus (assembly GCF_949786415.1). Classification (NCBI taxonomy): domain Eukaryota; kingdom Metazoa; phylum Chordata; class Mammalia; order Rodentia; family Cricetidae; genus Peromyscus; species Peromyscus eremicus. The sequence goes on from NC_081432.1 coordinate 65,174,368, forward strand.
AGTTAGAGCTGTTCTGTAAGAATCAGATAGAGGCCTGTTGGGGAGAAATATGAAGACAGGCCCAGGCATTTATCAAAAGGCTTTATTTTATACCCATTTTCGCAGATTACCCAGATGAACCATGAATTTTACTTCCCCCATTTTTATATAAAACTACATACACCGCACTGTACATGTAAAACAAATTTGGAAAGGAGCCTCAAGCTGGCCTCTGAAATTGTGTAAGCAATTATCACATTTTTGTGCGCAAATGCAGTAATTATATGTGTAATTTGGCAGCTGGGTTTGAAAATTTGGCCTTAAATGGAACATAGACAGGAAAAATAAATGTTGGAAAATGCCAATATTTTATAAAGATTTCGAATCAAATAATGGTGGAATTATTGCAAGCCATCTTAATTTTTAATTATAATGATCATTACACAATATACAATAATTTTTTGAGAAAGAAAAGAACTATAGATCAATTGCTCATCGTTTTTGTCAGAAAAAATGCCTCATTTCTTGGGGGAGGATAATTGTATTTTTCAGAGGTTATGGTACATATTTCAAAGGCTTTTTTTCTTGTAAAGAAGAGCTAGTGATTGCTCACTACTACAAGTTCCATGACATTTTACTCTGGAAGAATAGAACTCTTTGTACTGATTACTTTGGAGAAAAAGAAGTATTAACTCTGTACTTATATTTGAGCTAGTAGTCTTAAATTAGATAAAGCTTTCTTATAAGCATTTAAGCTTTGGAATAAATAAGATTATAGCCCAAATGAAGCACAATTTAGATTTCTTTGATCTAGATTTAAATTGAACATACATAATAAAAGGCCAGCTTTTAAATTGGTATCATGATCAATTAGAATGCATATGATTTTTCATGTGCACATGAGAGTTAGTGCCTTGGACCTAATAGACGGATGGCCTTTAAGTACTGGCACCTTCTGTTGTTAGCAGGATGATGTAAAGGTTGATTGTGCAGGTTCTGTACCAGTCAGCTTGGACTCCAGTTGTGGCTCTGCTCCTCTCTTAGCTCTCTCTGCACTTCAGCTTCCTTATCTGGTAAATGCAAGTAGAAGCCCAGAGAGCAGAGCTTCTGCTAAGACTGAACGAAACTATCATTTGAAGCACTCTGAACAGTGTCTGGAATCAGTAAGTCCCCAAACACACATTAAAAATTAATTTGCTTACTTGTCTTGAGCCCCTAACCCTGACTAGTAAGCAGCAAAGTTTATACAACCCCAAATGACATGTGTGCAGAAGAGGTCAGAGAGTTATTAGACATATAAGAAGCCTGTGAGTGGTTGAGTTTCTCCACAATGAGACAGTGTCTAGATAGAGAGATGAGGAAGAGGATGGGCAGAGCTCAACAGTGGGACTTTATTTCAAGGCTGTTGTTTGGATAGGAGTATCATCACAAAATGCTCATTTGTTGAAGTCTTGGCCCTCAGCTAGGAGTGCTATTCTGGAAGATTCTGGAAATTCTAGGAAATGGAACCCAGGTAGTAGAAATAGGGCATATACTTGGGGGCTGTGTCTTGTTTCTGATCCCTTTCTATCTCTTTGCTTCTTGGTCTCCACAAGATGACCCAACTTGCCTTCTCCTCACCTTTTATACCTCAGTTCCTTGTCCCACTAATGGCCAAGAAAAATGGAGCTGGTCAACCATGGCCTGAGGCCTCTGAAAACAGTCAAAGCACACCTCTTTTCCTTTGTTCTGGTGACAAAAGTGTGACCAGCACACATGCTGTAGTCATTAGAGTTATTCAGGCCCATGCTCACTTGGTAATAAAGAAAGTTTTAATGAAGAAAGTCTCTTTTTCTCAAGGAGCTGTGGGAGACTAGCCCCCACATTTCAGGTGTAGACCTTTCCAGTCATCTAGAAACCATGCACATGATCAAGCAATCCTCTAATGCAGCCCTGCTGGGTAAAGCAAGCTCAGATCTCACTAGGGAACCTCTGTGGGCCTCCACAATACCACCTTCTAGATATATTATAGAGCCCCCAGGTCCCTCAGATAGACCATGCCTGTCTTAGGTCATTCTTGTTGAATAATCTTCCTTTTCCGTCATGGAGATGTACTTTCTATCAAGCATACTCTGGCTTAGGTTGGAAGCTATCAAGAAGAAAGTTGCCCATCTTTGACTACCAGCCTCTGGCAGGAGGGGGTATAGGGCCTAACTCAGCTCTGACTCAGGTCCCTACTGAGCTTGAAAACTTCCACAGTGATCTCCATCACTGCCACACCTCCCAGTAAAGGAGTAGAGGATAATAAAGATGGAATTTCCTCCTCTTCGAAATGGGTCTAAGGTGACTAAAGCAGTCTTAGCTGCACCAAGCCTTTTTTGTGCATCAAAACTCTGTCCTAATAGATGTTCAATAAAATTTTCAAGAGACTATTTTTATTCCCAGGAGAAAGCAGTCATTCAAAAACACTTCAAAATATCCACTGAAGTAAACAAAAACCCATGCTAATTATAGAGACACCTTTAGCTGTTTAAGTAGTGGTAGAATTTCTATACAAACTAACTCGATTGTGGGAGGTTTATCCCTTCTAATCAGAAACTGAAGAAGAGTGAAAACTTTTAGGAAGAAGACAGAAAAGCTCTCCTAATATATATTTTGGACTACCATAAATAGTGTTCAAATATATCTGAAGATAGAACATATTCCTTTAAAATTAATATTATCTAATTTTCAAGACAGATATTGATGGAGTAATAAATACAATTCTAGTACGAACATGACTACACATATTTACACTTTTTACAAACTTACATTCAACATTTACTTTTTACAAACTTACATTCAATATTTATACTTTTTACAGACTTACATTCAACATTTACATTTTTTACAAACTTATATTCAAAGGGAAACTCTATAGGACTATTTTAGAAACTTATCTTTAAAAGGAAACTGTATAGAACTATTTTACAAACTTTAGCACATATCTAGAAGAGATTTCTTAAAATGACTATTTACCAAACTTATATTCAAAAGGAAACTCTATAGAAATATTTTACAAACTTATCAAGAATAACCTCTTAACATCATTATACATATTTACAACTAACATGAATATCACTATACTTATTTATACTTTTTACAAACTTATATTCAAAAGGAAATGCTATAGAACTATTTTACAAACTTTAATAGACATCTAGAAAGAATTTCTTAACAGAACTAACTTATAATCAAAATCAAACTCTATTAACTGAACTATTACATTTTCTTTTAACAAGACAGAAAGAAAATCATTTCTAAAGTTCAGAGTTTATAGTCAGCTTTGATATCATTCTGAAAGTTTTCTTGAGAGTCTGAAGTCATTTTTTAAAGCTGCTTTTTAAGATTATCATGAGCATTTCAAAGTGGCTTGTTGACAAATGGTATTAGAATTTTAATTGCTTCCTAACAGGCAAGCTGTTTGCCTGCTTCTAGTTCTCAGTAGGTAAGGCTAAGCATTCTAACATCGTTTGGAAAAAAAAAAAACTTCTTTGTGGTGGGGTAAATACTGAAAAAATGGTTTTGGGGCAGTGTAGTACCAGCATTTTGGTTACAGACTTCCTTTCCCAAACTGCCTTTCTCTATATGGTCATGCTGTTACAAACTACATTACAGACTACATTTCCCAAGCTGTCTTTCTCTATATCATCATGCTGTTATGAACAAACTACATTTCTCATGCTGCCTTTCTGGGTCCAGGAGAAAACTTCCATTCACATGGTCTGTATTTGTGTTGAACAAAATTAAGCTTTTGCTTTTACCACAGGAGGTTTTTATCTTCCCTAAACTTGCATTAGGATGCCTGCATTACAGGTTGACAGGTGTACCTCTCTAATCAGATCCTTCCTTCACCTGACACTGTCCCTGGAGCAGGTTGCATCTGTCTGTGTGCAACTTTGCTCCCCAACCTCACCAGGTCAGTAAAAAGGAATGAGAGTACTTGAAAAAAGAACTTTTTCAGAAAGATCTTTTCCCTGATAGAAAAAAAAGAGCTTTTTCCAAAGAGCCTTTTTTTCACAGCCGAAGGCATAGCATAGCTCCACCTACTGACTCAGAGCTCACGGTTGGGTGTGTGGTTCCTGCACTGCCTCTGCCATGACTCCACCCTTGAGGAAACTGCCTGACAACTGCAGGGACCCCATTATCTGTGTAATGCACTGAAACTCAGAGGTGCTTGGTTCCTGGCCCTCTATTAATTGCTTCCCAATTGCTGGTTAGAAGTGGAGATACAACACTAACAGCAAAGATCTGCAATGTTCCAGGGGATTTTTTTCTATGCTAGGCAGTTACGAGTGACTCTCCCATTCTGATAGATGTTTATTCCAGGTGAATTTAATTTTTGCCTCTCCAGAAAGAGAAAAAAATCTGAGAAGAAAGGACTGGAAAAGCTTTCAGTTTTTGAGAGAACAATTACTAAATTTTCCCCAAGACTTCTGTTCCCAATTCTCAGCTTCATGGCCAAGAGGAAACTAATTTTGATGGTATGATGTTATCATATAGTAACAATGTCAGTGGAGTGAAGAGTTTTATTTCATCCAAATCTACCTCAGGGAAAATTTTTTCCTCTGCCACCTAGGACTTAGATTTAAACTGTCTACAGGCCAAAAGCTTCCACAGGAATTTTTTTCTACCCATTTTTTTCTCATAGCATTTTTTCATGACTCCGGTTCTTCCCAGGAGTTTATGTTCATAATCCCATAGTTGGAAAATCAAGGACATTGTTCCTTTGTCTTGTTGCTTATCTTATCCTAAGTTTTTTCTTATACTCTATTCATATATTATACCTTATATTTTTCCTTCTTACCCTAAGTTTTTTCTTACACTTCATTTATATATTCTGCCTTATATTTTTCCTTAACTTTTTTAGATAGAAAGAGAGAGAGAGAAAAAAAAAAAAGAAAGAAATCTAGTTAGAGAGATACACTCATTGCAGCCTCACTTTTCACTTGGGTATCTTTCAGCCACTTTACTTTCATTCCCCAAAATAGAATACTCCCTACCTTAATTTTATAGCATAACTGGACATGCCCAAAATTCCCACAGGGCCCTCTACCTTCATTTTGCCAAGTCCCTGGTCCCTGTTTGGGTGCCATCTGTGGAAGACCTACTCCCCCCCCCCCCTTACTCTTGAGGAGGGTAAAATGAGAAATATTTAGATAGAAGGATAGAGGGGAGAAAAACAGATAGAAACACAGGATAGCCTGAGGAGGGCCTGGATCCTTATCCAGTGGCCCCTTCTATCTCTTCTAAAGGGTCATTTATAGAAATGCCAAGGGGTGGAGCAAAGACCTCCCTCTAGCCAAGTGTAGATCCTTCCAATCACCTAGAAACCATGCACAGGGCCAAGCAATCCTCTAATGCAGCCCTGCTGGGTAAAGCAAGCTTAGATCTCACTAGAAAACATTTGTGGGCCTCCACAAGGAGCCTGCAGATTGTTGAAGGAATTTGGAGAGTACCCAAATAACTAGACTGCATGGAGCAATATAACAGGAGTTAAATGCCAGGAGGAAACGAACAAATGAGATGCTCTGGGCAATAAAAAGAAATACATGAGAACTGTAAGGAGGGGAGGAGAATTGCCAGGTAGCTTTATTTCTCTTCTGATATCTTGCAAGTCTTAGAATAGACAATTTGTGATGCAAACACTGAAAGTTGTGGAGATTTTGGTTATAGACTCAGTAAGGCTGAGAGAAATTCCAAGTGAAGAAAAGAGCAAAAGCAAGGGAGAGAACAGAGAATGAGTATCATGTGCATCCAACTCTACAAGGAATCATGAAACAGGACAAGAAGGAAGCACTGACTGCATGGATGTGACATTAGTCTCTATTCAGTGCCGGGCAACTGTTAAATATAAGCATTTGGATCAGATTTGTTTCAGAGCAAATGCATTTCAAAATGCATCAGAGTCACTTCTAGAGACTGTAAACTCCACATCTCTGTCCCCTGCTCTGAGACACTCTGACCCAGCAGGTATTGGATAGAGAGCCCTGCAATTTGCATTTGTATGTTGCCCTGGATGTAGGGCTTCACTAAATGCCTCATGACTAACGCTGACACCAGGAATGAGGCATTCCAAGATTTTTGTTTGTTCTTATTACTAAAAACGCTTTGCCTATACACCTTCAACATATTTATTTATTTGCTCTCTTAGTCAGTATTCTATTGTTGTGAGGAGACACCATGACCAAGACAACTCTTATGGAAGAAAACATTTAACTGGGAGCTTGCTTATAGTTTCAGAGTACTATTCTGTTATCATTATAATAGGAAGCATGATGGCAGCATGCATGCAGGCAGGAATAGATCTCAGTGCTCATATCCTGACCCACAGGCAGCCAGGGAGAAAAAAAGAGATGGAGAGAGAGACAGTGACAGAGAGACAGAGAGACACAGAGACAGCAAAGAGAGACAGAGAAAGACAGACAGACAGACTGGCTCTGGTATGTGCTTTTGAAATCTCAAAGTCAACTCCCAGTGACACACCTCCTCCAGCGAGGCCACACCTCTTAATCATTCCCAAACAGTTCCACTCCCTGTTGACAAAGTGTTCAAATATATGAACCTATGGGGGTCATTTTCTCTAACCACCACACTTGCCAATTATAGAGAAAACTATCATGTCAAAGGCTTAGCTAATGAAGAAACAAAACATCATTGCTTCATTTTTATTAATGATGCAAGTCTTTTTAAAGATTGTTTTTGTATTTGAGCATGTGTCACTTTTTTTTACACTTTGATACAGTCATTTAAATAGAATTTTCTTAATATTTAAACTATTGAAAATTTTCTGGATTTTTTTTGTTTTAGAAGAATGTATTGTACAAAAACAGTAGGTCTGATTTGGGAGAATTCCCATTTGAATTCCACAGAAATTCTTGGCTTGGAAGAGTTTTAAGGAAGTTTAAAAAATGTTTTCAAACATTTGGAATGCACTGATGTGAGTTTTTTTTTTTGTTTAGACAATGGATGCACTTATCTTCTGTTGTCATCAAAATCAACTAACAGTGGAAGTCTATCCACACAGCTATCCTAAATGTTTTTTTCCAGGCAGCTCCTTCTTATTCATTATTGAAACACTACTGTCACCTTGAAAGGATAGGCTATGTTTACTTTCATTATTGTCACTTGACAAATATACTTGAGACATCCATGCCTAGAATGACCCTGTTTTCATCACAGAAAAAGGTAACTACTTGGACACTTCTCTTCTTGTATTCACATGTCTGTAGTTCTTCCCAGCACTTTCCTCACATCTGTTTGGAAGAAAATGTGGCCATGGTTACCTCCATCTCAATTTGTTTTAAAGAGTCAACTCCATTTCAGTGCTCTTTAAAAACCAAAGTTGAATGTCTCACTGGTATCAGGAAACATTTTGTGTACTCCTGGCTCCAACTCCTTAGCTGCTAATGCTTGACTGCATACATCAGGGTAAACAATGCTGAATGTAGCATGTGAGTATTCAGAAAACTTAGCCAACATCCTTAAGATTTTGGTCAAAAGAGCCACTTGGTTCTAACAGTTTACCATCAAAGTACTATTTACTGTTGAGATTGTACCTTATCCACATATTTAAATGAAATTCTTCATCTATTTTATTGTTGTTATTGTTGTTGTTATTTGTATTATTTCCTTGTTTTGAGACAGGGTCTCATGTAGCTCAGGATGGCCTCAAATTTCCTATGTAGCTGCATTGACCTTCTCCTTGAACTGCTGAGCCTCCTGCCTCCATTTCCAAGTGCTGGGATGACAGTCGTATGTCACTGTGTCTGGCTGAATTCTTCATTGTTTTATTATTACAAACCAACCAAGTGAGAACTATGTGCTGAGACTTGGTAAAACACAAAACCAGCCAGAAATGCCCATAATTTCATTTAAATTACCAACCAAATTCTTATAATGCTGTGTGATTTGCCCCATCTTTTGCAAAAATTTGGGAGTGTTTTCTATGCATCTTATGAAAATGGGTTCAAATTCCAGTGAACTCCTTTGAAAGAATTGGTTTGAAAAATCCTGACTGAAGTGTCCATTTGTCTTATGCTATATTGTTTTGTACACAGCACCTTAATATTCAGCAAAGCAGAAGAAATCAGGGTTTCTGTAGCCATATATCTCCTTTAGTGGTTTGTTCTTAAGGGCAAACTTTATATTCAACATGGTGACTCACACTTGTAACCCCAGCCCTTGAGACACCGGGGCTGGAAAGGCACAGGTTCAAGGCCAGCCTTAGCTACATAGTGAGGTCAGCCTGAGTTACTTAGTGAAACCCTGTCTCAACAAATCTCCCCTTAACCTGTTTGCTGTAATTATTTAAAATGGATGGAATATTGCTTAAATTTAAACATCATTAGAAAAATAGCACAGTTTCTTTATATTTTAGATATTTATTTGTTAAATATTTTGTAAATTGTGATAACTTCATGTTATCATTACCATTATTTCAAAGTATATCTATATCATTAATCAATGTGTCAGGACACAATTATACAGGCAGTGAAGTCATTATTAATGAAAATGTATGCAAGCTCATATATTTAAATCATCTTCAGAATAATTTAAAATTCTTTTTGAGCCAATTTTTTTTGTCACTGAATCTACTTACAATGTGTTACATAAATGGCATGTATTGAGGGGAAGAATGTTGCCTCCATCATTTCCTTATTCACTTGAGTTTGGGAATTTTTAAATTCTCTTCTATGTCAGAGTTTCTTTACAGAAATCTTAGGACAAGCATTCTTCTTGCCAGGGTTAGTGTAGTTAACAGTCAGTTATGTAATTTGTAGCTTGGTTTTTACCTGGATATCTTGAGCTGCAATTTATTGAATGTCAAGAAAGTTAAAGAGGCCTGGGTCCTCTCTCTGTGTGGATGCTTTGTTACTCTCGACCCATCTGTAGAAACTGAAGATAGTATGAGTGCATTTAACAAATAGAGGTTGACATCAAATTCAGAAGCAAATACAGGATACAAGACCTGTCTGACCTCAAGGGGCTTTACATAACACATCCTTATTAAACAATGCCAAGCTACTTCCAAAGGCACAACTCCATAATTTGTGTGGGGCTGTGAACTGCGGAGGAGCACTAAGAAGGAAACATCCCTGACTGCTCCATGGAGCCCCTTGCTTCTCATGCATGAGAGTGTGCCAGAGTGATTCATTTCTGTTGACGAGGTCAGCTTTATCCAGACAAATAGCTCCAGAATGGAACATAGTAAATCACAAAATCAACATGAATGAGTTTTTAGATTGTTTTGATACTTTCCAGGGTTGTTGTGAGGATTAAAGTCACCACAAAACCTCGCACATTATACGCTCTCAGTGAAGAGCATCACTACAAACACCAGGAGGAGGGCCTGTGATGTGGGAAGGATCACTTCTGGGTGGGTGTCTATGAGGATATGTGCAGTGGACTCAGGACTGAAGATGTGCACATTCTGCTTAGATTTACATAGAGAGAAGGCGTATGACCCCTAAAATATGCCCTACATATAAATAGGTCTTGTCTAGACTGAGGGAAATGTGTGTGTGTGTGTGTGTGTGTGTGTGTGTGTGTGTGTGAATATAAATGTGTGTGAGAGAGTATATATGTGTATGTGAGACTGTGTTTGAGAGAGAGTATCTGTGAGTATCTGTGTGTGTATGTGTATCTGTATATGTGTGAGAGAGCATGTGTTTATGTGTTTATGTGAGTGTATGATAGAATGTTTTTCTGAGAGAGTATGTGTGAGTGTGTATGTGAGAGAGTGTGTGTTGTGTGTAAGTTTGTATGTGAGAGAGTGTGTGTGAGTGTGTGTGAGTATGAATGTACTTTTGATTCTCTAGAACATAGAGTTGAAACTTGGAGTATATCCCAATATTTTTGTAAGATACAATCCCAGGGCAACCAAGTGAAGGAAAAGTAAAATAGAAAGAAATCAGGAAAACAAATAAGAGGTGTGGATTTTGAGTTGGTTATAGCCTAGGAAGAAAGCGGATGGCTTGGTGTGTAGTCAGCCTTCTGCTGTTGTGACAGTAACTGAGATGAAGGGAAGAGGGCTTTAGCTTACAGCGTCAGAGTTCTTGGTCCACAGGTGCTTGGTTCTATTATTTCTTGTCCTGTGACAAAATGTCTGTTATGATAAAGAACCCATGATAGAGAAAGCTGCTCACCTTTGGTGGCCATGAAGAAAGACAAGGTTTTGGGTCTCAGTATTTCTTTCAAGGGCAGACCCCCAGTGATCTGATTTCCTCCCCCTAGACTGTGTCTCCTGGAGTTTTCACAACCTCCTAATAGCATCACAGGCTGGTGACTAAGTCTTAAACACACGAAACTGAACACTCTAGCTCCAAACTGTAACACTCAGACACTGAGAACAGTTGCAGAGAGACTGTATGGATATTGATATTTCAAAACTGTCAGTGCATGAAGGCAGAGTGATTTAGGCTGGTTTCTTCCTATCTCTTCTTACTCACTGAACAACTGGCTAGGAATTTCATTTGGGGTTTGTGTTGCATGGTCTCTCTGGGAAGCTGCTGGACCAGTATTTTCATGGGCCAGGTTGGGTTGGATCTGGACTCTGGAGCCAAAGAGGGCTAACTCTTTCCATGCTGGGACAGTGAGTCATCGAGTTCCGCCAGGAGCAATGATGGGAACTACTAAAGATTGATGACAAGCTTTGCAGGGATTTAATTGTATTTGCTATGTGTGATGGTTAATCTTGATTGTCATCTTGAAGGTATCTGGAATCAACTAGGAGACACACTTCTGAGTATACCCATGAGGTGTTTCCTGGAGGGAGAAACTCCCTCTTCAAGGCTCAGGGAACATTGTTCAATTAATGTTATCTGATAAAATATTCACTATCTTATTGGTTTGAGCTTGTGAAGGTCATCATATTGTCACAATGAATTCATGAGGGCAATAGCCATGTCATGTCCAGATGACAGCATTTCACAGGCTGACCTCTGGATATAAGCCTAAGTATTTAGAAGGCAATTTGATAACATGTCCATTTAGCAAAACAACAAAAATATGTTCTCCACTAGGGCCTATGAATGGTCTTTTTAAAAGATTGTGTCTTTTGATGGAAAGTAGATGACAGAGGAATAAAGGAGGAATCTGAGAGGTCAACTTTGCAATGTTCAGATTTTTGTCAATTTGATGCAAGCTAGAATATCAATTGAGGAACTGTCTCCAGCAGACTGGTCTACAGGCAAGTCTAAGGGAGCATTTTCTTGATTAATGATTGATGTGGCAGGGGGCACAGCCCACTGTGAGTAGTGTTATTCCAGGGCAGGTGGTTCTGCACTGTATAAGAAAGCAGGCTGAGCAAGCCACGAGAAGCAAGCCTGTGAGAAGTGTTCCTCCGTAGTCTCTGCATCAGCTCCTATTTCAAGGTTTCTGGCTTCCCTCAATGATAGACTATGACTTGTTAGCCATATACACCTTTTCCTCCCTAAATTGCTTTTGATCATGGTCTTTATTACAATAGAAAGCCTACTATGACAAGCTTGGATGAAGAAGGCTGTGTTTGTTGATGTGGTGAGAAGTTGGATTGTGATCTTATTAGATCAGGGCTGTCAAGGTTGTCAATAGTTGGTTGTGGATGAGAAAAAAGAAAGAAATCAAGGAGAAGTCTTAGATTTTGGCCTGAGCAGCTACAAGAAAAATAAACAAACACCAAGTCCTAATAAGGCTAGGTTGTCTTCTTTGATAAGACCTTATATTTTCTAATGAAAAGCCTCTACTGAGCAGAATCTTCCATTGTCAAATACACCAAGTTTAAGGCAGTCGTAATGTATAACACATGGTCACGTAATTTGTCTGATAGCTATTGCATATAAAGAGATTGAAAGTTATAATTTTTGTTATAATATCTGTAAGAAAAAGGCAGGATTAGCTGTAATGTCATGATGTGTGTGTGTGTGTGTGTGTGTGTGTGTGTGTGTGTGTGTGTGTGTGATAGAGAGAGAAAGAGAGAGAGAGAGTGGTGTGTGTGTTGGGAGGGTGTTAAAATTGTTCTTACTTTAGTAGTTCTTCAGTAAGAAGCAGTCAGGACTCATGACATATTTGAGATTCTTAAGATGTTGTCCTGCCAGTTTTCATTGTTATTGATGCTAAACACTCTAAGAAAATCTCTGGCTCATGCAAAAGGTCCTGAAAGATTTTAATGATTTATGGAACAGAAAGGCTTCCTAGATGCCTGTGAAGCTACTCCGAGGGCGTTGCTGAAGGCGGTGGGAGCGAGCGATGTTACAGCACCTGGGGCGCTTACCTATCTGGTGCTTCAGTTCCATTAACAAGTTGTGAAAAAGTCTTGATGGAGCTTTTAGCTGTAAAACATCTTAGAGTGTAATCTGTTTTTAGAAGATTAATTTTGTCTGGCATTGAGAAGCAAATGATAAACAGCTTATAGGAGACCAGAGAAATAGACAGTGTTTCCAGTGAGAATGCCAATATTACACTATACTTAGGGAAATTTAGCAGGAGAAGAAAGTCTGATGAGAAAAATGGGCTGAGCTATATTTATTGGATAAAATCAGAATATTCTTCCCAAGGTATGTTCAAAGGAAGGAAATAAATAGGATCTTTCTCAGTTTAAAACATGCAGGGCATTTTATTTCAAAAGTAGTTTTTGTTATTTATACAATTATCAGCAAACTTATGCCTTCTAAAAACAAACCCTAAACTTCTATCTATTTTGTCATGTATCATCCTGGGCTTTTTGAGTAGAGGAGTCTCAAGTCTTAATGAATTCTGGGGTGCAGCCAAGAAAGACATGGGAAATCTAGTTGGCAGTTTTACTTGGGACAATGATTTTAATTACAGTGAAAAAGCCATTTGATGTGACCTCTGCCTTTGGAGGGAATGTGGTTAGATGGTAAGATTTTGCATGTTGTGATTTATGACCTTAATGACTTGGGTCAAAGCATGTTGTTCTCAGCAAAGTCAGTAAGAACAGCACGGCTGAGCCAGGGAAGCTACTTGGAGTTTAGTGCCGCTCAGGGCAGACACGGAATGATTAGCGAATGTGAACACTCAGAGTATGCCCGTGGAAAGACACTCTTGATGACAAATAACACTCTGCAGAGTTTTCGACAGACAGGCACAGGGGGAGGATGTGCTATTCACCCAGGGGATGGTAACATATGACATTTACCACCCCAAGGAGATGTTACAGATGGAAACTATTATGATTCCAGAGGAGTTTTTAGATACATTTACAGATGACACTCATGGAGGTTTGAAAGCTTCTGGAATTTTCCAGAAGCTTTAGATTTTTATTTCATTCACTTGTTATTCATTGATTGTGAATCTGATGTGCTACTCATGAGGCCTGAAAGTCACATCTTTCATGTGGTAATTTCAGGGAAACCTGGCAGGATGGAAGAGTCCTATGCTTGTTTATTTATTCATTCAGTCAACATTTATTCACAGTCATTCATAGACAGCAGGGCTAGGCAATGATGAATAAGAAATGAAGGACATTTTTCCTTTGAGATTGCTATTATCTGTAAACAACAATGGTTATTATGTGTTTTTTCCAGGCTACATGAATCCTGGCTGAGATGGTACCGCATTAACTAACCAGCACACATTTTTCTCGCTTTCCTCTTATCTGAAGTGTGAGACCTCTGTATGGAAAGGCCCAGCCCTCATCACTGGGAGGCCCATAATGTTTGTGATGAGTACCACGGACCTTCCCTTTTCTTACTTCCTTCTTTGGCTTCTTCTGCTTAGAGCCCCTCTCTCTTGTGATGGCTCACTGCCTCTGTGGCCACGGCTGGGCTGCTCTCCACAGGGCCCACTTTTCCGGAGAGTGTCTCCAATACCACTCTGCAGATTTCCTTGGTGGGAACAACGCGGCACGTTTTCTGATGCTCTCAGAGCCGGTGCCACATCCTCCTCCTGGCAGCAGTGGATAACAGTCCTCTCTTAACTGTGGATACCATCATGATGCAGGGACATTTGTGTCATTGTCCTAAAGAGCTCCACAGCAGCCTTCCTTTCTTATCAACTCTCCTCAGCCTGCTCCCTCATCCATCCTCTCTCAACCCCATCAGCACAAACTCACATGAAATTCATGGAGAATGGGGTAGAGGGCGACAGTTCCCAGGCAGCAGCTCTTGAGTCACCTCCTCTGCTCCACTGGCCACAGGCCTTTGTAGTCCCTTAGTATGGAGGGGTTTAGTTTTTGTAATGTACTCATAGTTGGCCAACTCTCCCAGGCCTGCAGCCATGTTAGAACACTGTGGACTGAAGTCTATTAAAATATTTACACCCAAGTCTCATTACAAAGCATCAAAGCATTTACATAGATGCTATCTTGGTGTTCTTAACAAAAGCCCAAGTTTTATAACCAAATGAAGACATAGAGGTTAATTCACCCAGGCCACACTGGCTTTGAGCACATCCTTCTGTGTGGTATTTAGGTCTTCTCACTCTCTGGCCTCCTCTCATGCCTTTTCGTTTCTTTTCTTGCCTTTCTTTCATGTGCTGTGTAACTGTTTCGTTCAGATCAAGACTGTCCTAGGGTTGCTGTTGCTGTGATAAAACACCATGACCAAAAGCAAGTCAGGGAGGAGAGGGTTTATTTGGCTTATACTTCAACATCATAGACTGTCAACGAAGGAAGTCAGGACAGGAATTCAGTCAGGGCAGGAACCTGGAGGCAGGAGCTGATGCAGAATCCATGCAGGGGTGCTGCTTATTGGCATGCTTCTCATGGCTTACTTAGCCTGCTTTTTTTTAGAACCCAGGACCACCAGCCAAGGAATGACACCACCCACCATGGGCTGGGTCCTCACATCAATCTGTAATTAAGAGAATGCCCTACAGCTGTGTCTGTCTCATGGATACATTTTCTTAATTGGGGTTCCCTCCTCTCAGATGACTTTAGTTTGCATCAAGTTGAATAGAACTATCCAGCACAAAGACATTCCCTCATTGAAGTAGAGAAGGTCACAAAACACAAGCATGTCACAAGAACTCGTGAAGGGGGCTGGTGTTTCCAAAGCCCCAACCCTCCCAGAAGAAATATTGGCAATGAAGTATTGTTGGGGAGGGATGTTGTTTTCTTCAGTGGTGTAGCCACAGATAAGTTGTCCTTGCTTCACTGAGTAACCTCCCACCAATGTGGAAGGCAAGCAACTAATCAAACTCAGTGGGCCACACAACCAGCACAGGAAGGGACTTGCTGAGAAGTGTGTCAGCTGAAGAGGGAGAAGAATGGGGATGGAAATGACTAAAGTTCATTATATAAATACATGAAACTGTCAAACAAATGAACGAACAAAAAACTGTAAAAGAGAGAAAGAAAAAGAACCCACAAGAAAATGACTAGCCTCACAAGGCTTCTCTGAGGTTGCCTAAGCAGGGGTTGGGGAGATGAGGAGACTGTGGGTGCAGCTGCCTGCACAGCGTGCAGGGAACTCCCTCCTCCGGCATGCAGCTTTGGGGCATCTTTACTCACACTGGAGCAGGGTTTTGGTGATGCAGCTGCTTGAGTTACCCGTGCACCTGCAAGTGACTCCCCAAAACTCACTAGCTCACCAAGCTGCCCTTGGGATGGGATGATTCCTTTGGTCTGTCCTCGGTGTGCTGTCAAGGGTGAACTGATGTTTCTTCGTGTCTCCCCAGGAAAAGTCATAAAAACCATGTGAATCTTATTTACAGTCACAGGGACAGAAGTGTGTGCAGTCTTCTGAGAATGGCTTTACACAGATGTCTCGGAAAACAATCTCTCTCTCTCTCCCCATCTCTGTGTATGGGAATGCATATGTGAGCACTTGTACATTACGTGTGTGCATGTGTGTCATGTGTGTGCGTGTATGAGTGTGCATGTTCATGTGTATGTTTGGGCCAAGGTCCATGTGTGGGGATCACATGATAACTTTGGGAGTTGCTGTCTGCGTTGTTTGAGACATTGTTGGCCACTGTGTACATCAGGCTTGTGTAATTACGTCTGGCTGATCCCAGGGATCTGAACTCATGTCTTTACAGTTGTGTAACCAGGGCTCTACTGGGTCATTTCCCACGCCCTAAATATGTGTCTTAAATCAAGTTTCTTGAGAATGGAAAAGCCCATGGGAAGTGCTCTTGGGAGATGCACTTAAAGAGATGCGAGAAAGCAAAGACTGATGGGAACAGAGGAAGGAGAGGTTGTAAGGCAGTGAGAAGGGCAGGGATGGCAGGGATGCTGGTAACAGTTCCTAACTAAGGCTGTAGACACCCCACAGGGAAGAAACACTGGGCCAAACAGCTCTCTGAGGCTGAGGGAGCTTACCAAATGGTCAGGTCTAAAAACGTGTACAAGCACCACTACATGGGCTCAGCAGGTTGCATTTCTATATTTATTTGCTTATAGATGTAATAATAGTAATTAAAGAGTAAGAGGGCACATGGAAGGGATTGGAGGGAGGAGACGGAAGAAAAACAATGTAATTATATTTTAATTAAATACAAACATTTTAAAAAGAAAGAAGGATAAGGACACGAAGGGTCAGCATTTGATGGGTGAGTGATCACTGAAGACAGGTTCCCAGTGCCCTACTCAAATCCATTCTCCATATAGGCCTTTCAGCTTATCATGCTCACCAGCCTTAAATGCTCAAAACCAGTGCTTCTCTACCCATGGGTCAAGACCCTCTGGAGGTCAAATGACCCTTTCACAGGGGTCACCTAAGACCATTGGAAATACCAGATATTTTCATTACAATTCATAACAGTAGCAAAATTACAGTTACGAAGTAACAATGAAATGATTTTATGGTTGGGGGTCACCACAACATGAGGAACTGTACTGAGGTACTAGGAAGTTGAACCTTAAGCATTAAAACCACTGCTCAAAATCATGCCATGTATTAATTCTTTCATATTGAATCATGCTTTTTCTTATATAACCTTTTTAAAAAAAGTTTCTAATAGATTTTCTTCTCCCAGCCGTGACAAAATAAACGTATGCTCAATTTAAGTAATAATTTTTCTTTCATCAGGAAATGCTTCCTTCTTAAAAGATTCTTCCTGCATTCCCTTCCTTCCTGTGCCCCTTTCTGTTGCACAACCCTCCCACCAGGACACACATTTACTGGGTTCCTGCCTTAGAAATTAGGATCCTCGGATTCTTGGGTGTGTGTGTGTGTGTGTGTGTGTGTGTGTGTGTGTGTGTGTGTCTATTATCTTGTTCCTCCTCCTCCTCCTCTTCCTTAAATGACGCACAGAGATAAGCATTTTGTCTAAAAATACATCCATTTTACTTCACTTATTATTTTGGTTCAAAATCAATTCTATTAACTTAAAAAGAAATACCCTGTTATGATCATTAGCTCATGCTGCTGGTGGAACATCTGATGTCCCTATGATTCTTCTTCAATTTCAGGCAACCTGGGGATTCTCTCTCTCTCTCTTTTTTTTTTTTTTTTTTCCCCATATGATCCTTGGCAATCTGAAATCCAAAGTCTACCTCGGTTTTGTGGCCACGGGTTTTGTTTTATTCCCTTAGCTCTGCAGATTTGTTGTTGTTTCCTTCTAGTCTCTGTCTTAATTTCTCTTACAGTTTGGTCATGGACCTTCTCAATTAACAATTTTCTGAATATTTTGGGAGAATGGTTGCTTTTTTCTTCATATTCTCTTTATCAAATGTGTTATGGCATCACGCTTTGTAGTCACAAACATATCTTATGTTTGTTCCTTTTAAAAGCCACAATTCTGACTTTATAAACGACGATTATACTTGTGAACTTTTAAACCGCTAGGACGTGCAATGCTAGAGGACATTTCTCTGAAGAAAATGGTCCAGATTTGTGGGCATCTGGATGAAGAGCCAAAGTAATGTTCTTAATAATAACAAATGTAACTGTAGTGTGCCATGAGTCTTATGAAAGTGATTAACCTGGAATGCCATATATTAAAATTTTGGTAAAAATCTTACTTGGGATTTTGTGGAGTTTATGGTGACTTTTCAGACACTCTCCACACTTCACTTATTGGCCAAGGATTTAAACAGAGTGAAGCAAAAGGTCACCATTATTTGGAATATTAGTAAGGAAATATTAGGATTGTTATTACATGTGGACTAGGGATTCCATAGGCAAAAGCAGAGTTGTGGTGAAAGGTACAGTTTTTAGGAAAAGTCTATAAAATATGGTCAGTTGTTAAAGGCTTTTTGGTAAAATATGACAAGAGGTTCCAACTGAAGGTAGGTTTTGTTTGTAGAGCTGAGAACTGAAGCTAGGGTCTTGATGCTGGCAAGACCTTCACTGCTGAGCTGTATTGTCAGCCCTCCTTTCTCTTCTCTTCTCTTCTCTTCTCTTCTCTTCTCTTCTCTTCTCTTCTCTTCTCTTCTCTTCTCTTCTCTTCTCTTCTCTTCTCTTCCCTTCCCTTCCCTTCCCTTCCCTTCCCTTCCCTTCCCTTCCCTTCCCTTCCCTTTCCTTTCCTTTCCTTCCTTCCTTCCTTCCTTCCTTCCTTCCTTCCTTCCTTCCTTCCTTCCTTCCTTCATTTTTTGAAACAGGGGCTCATCTTCTTAGGTTGCCTAGGCTGGCATTGAATTTGTGATCTTCTCTTCAGCTTAAGTGGCTAGGATTATAGGTTTTGCAACCTCTATGGGCTCAGCTATAGAGCCATATTTTCTGTAAATTAAAGATAAAGGACCAAGAATCATGACCAATGGCATGAGACAGTGTGATGAGTTATGTCTCAACTATGAACTTTAGGTAGCAGAGGATTTAGAATAACTGGTGCTTGTTATGTTTTAGTGATCAAATCTGATGTCTGTGAACATTGCCTCAGTCAGGACTGAGACTGAATTATTCCAGAAGGCTTCTTGGCATAATCTTTACTTGTATTTACTTATTTTTTTTTTAGAGACATGGGAAGAAAGGAATAGTGACTTCCTGTTCCATCAAACCCACACATTTTCCCTCCAACAAAAGCATCTATATTTAAAATTTTTTTTTGAAAAAGCATAGATTGAGAATGTTATGCCTTTGGGAAAATCTGCAAAAGGACTTCCTGTTGATAAATGGGTGAGTCTTTGCCTCTGAGGATTATAAAATATTATCATTAATATTATATGAAGGCATTGCTCATCCTATCAAATAACTTGTTTGTTTTTAGTGCTGGAACTGGGTTAATGATCGTGTTAACGTTGGGTAGCAAGTCCACTCAGCTCCATTATATGAAAACTTTGCCTTTTACTTCTTTGGAGTCTTTACTTCCTCTAGATGAGGCAGGGCACTGCTGTGTGCAGTTTCAGTGAACAGAACAAGAGATATTGCTTTTCTTTAAACTCCAATGTTAAGTCTTAGAAATACCCAATATCAGTATAGATTATAAAGTTTACTAAGAAATATACTGGAAGAGAATGTTTAACTTTGGTTTTGTAAAACAGAGAAGCCATGGACAAGGAGGAAAACATTGGTTAAATTTAGTCATTAAGTGTAAAGTACTGGAAACATCGTTCTCTTATAATCTATAATTGAAATTTAGTAACTTCAAGATAACACAAAAATCAGCCGGGCGGTGGTGGCTCACGCCTTTAATCCCAGCACTCGGGAGGCAGAGCCAGGTGGATCTCTGTGAGTTCGAGGCCAGCCTGGACTACCAAGTGAGTTCCAGGAAAGGCGCAAAACTACACAGAGAAACCCTGTCTCGAAAAACCAAAAAAAAAAAAAAAAAAAAAAAAAAAAAAAAAATAACACAAAAATCAGATTTCATGTATCTATTTTCCTAGCATGCATGACACACACATGTGATATATAATAACTGTGTATATATTACATATATGGAAATGTGTACAGAAATAAAAAACCCATCATTGTTACGGAGTTTTCCCTGTTTCACTACTGTCTCCTTAATTACCAGTCCCTGGTGGTATGAAATGGCCCCACAGGCTCGTTGTGTGAATACGTGGTCCCTAGCTAGTGGTGCTGTTTGGAGATTTTATAGACCTTTTAGGAGAAAGTTGGTCACTGGGGACAGCTCTTGTGCTTTTACAGCCTGTACTATTTGCTGTCTGTCCTCTGCTTCCAGTGTGTGGTCACAGTGTTCTCTACGGCCTCAAACTGCTGTCACCATGCCCTCCCTTCCACAGCGGACTGTGTCTCTTCAGACTGTGAGTCAAAACAAACCTTTCCCCATTAACCTGCTCCTTGTCAGGAAGGTTGAGATACAGCACTAAGAAAAGGACTGACCACACCCCTCTATCTAGCTACATGTATGGTGGCTTTGAAAACCAATTGTAAGTTAAAACCACCATAAATAGTCATGAAAATATATCCTCCCTGTCCTGGCTAGTTTTATGTCAGGTTGACACATGCTGGAGTCATCTGAAAGGAAGGAACCTCAATTGAGGAAATGCCTCTGTAAGATCCAACTGTAAGCATTTTCTTCACTAGTGATCAATGGGAGAGGGCCCAGGCGATGGTGGGTGGTGCCACCCCTGGGCTTGTGGTCCTGAGTTCTATAAGAAAGCAGACTGAGCAAGCCATGAGGAGTAAGCAGCACCCCACCATGGCCTCTGCATGAACTCCTGCCTCCAGGTTCCTGCTCTGTTTGAATTCCTGTCCTGACTTCCTTCCATGATTAACAGTGCTGTGTAAGCCAAAGAAACCCTTTCCTCCCTAACTTACTTTTTGGTCATGGTGTTTCATCACACAAAATAGCAACACTAACTAAGACACTCCCCATGGTTAAAGAGTTTTTGAATTTGCCACTCAGCAATTTCTCAGGCACATTTAAAAGACTTTCAGGGTGCCCACTGGAAACCCAAACACTATGACACAATCTCATCCATCTTCAGAATGTAGAAGGAGAATCAATATTTTAGTTACAGGTAATTGAATCTATAAGTAAGCTTCCAAAGGGGTCTATTACGAGCAAGAACATTTTTAAAATTAATAATACAACATTTTAGGAACATATTCTTATATAAGTACTCACTTATATACATGTTTGGATATTTATTAATAATCTATGATAGGGTAAGAATGTGTATTTATGTTTTACTAGAAAAGTCCAAGCTGAGTATGTTTGTTTAAATTAATAAAGGACCATAGAGAGAATTGGGAGTTGAAGGATTAGGTAATGAATAAGTGAAATAGATGCAGATGAAATATGACTTCCTTCATGTGGTGCATTTCAGGGAATCTTTAATTCACCCGACTATGGCCATGAGTTATGCTCAGAGTATTGTATTAGAATTCCTAGTAGAAAGGGATTTGGATCTGCATGCAAAGTTAAATATGGTTAGACAGTAAAATATTGATTGCTCACCACAAACAATGCAGCAGGCTATCTAACGCTTGTTCTCCTTGTGGAGTGTAATAAGGTAATTAATTTATCTCTAGTTGAGTTTTATTTGTGAAAAATTTTTTTCAGTGATACAGATTTAAATGTGTTTTGTGCATGTTTCAAACAGCTATTTGTGCTATAATAACCATGTACAGTTTGTGGCAGCGCTTTAATAACCATCACCTTAGAAATGGGGATACTTTCTTCTTTTAAGTAATAAAATCCAAGGCTCAGCAGTAAAACCGCACTCCAGATATAAAAGCTAATGACTAATAGGAGAGTTCTGACCCTCTGAATTGCATTTACTGTTCACCAATGATTATGTCATTAGGAATGAATTAGATAGTCAATGAGGTGAATCTTCAAATCAAAGCTGCCACTTTGAAAATCTCAATAATCTGCTCACTTGTAGGACTAGGCTAGTATTTAGCAGCTATTACTGTTCTACTGCAGGGGTTATGCAGCCATGGAAAACGGTTTCCTTACGGTCTTCTCTCACCTCGTTTGTTTCACTTCTGTGGAGTAAACCACAATCCTTTATAAAGCTGAGCTGTCTGATTATTTACTCTAATGTGTTCAGCAAGGTAGAGTCAAGTCAGAGCTCAGTTGCAGAACCAAGAGGACCGAGCAGAGGTCAGAGGACTGTTCTCCAGGGAGGGCATTCCCGCACAGTGGCTGAAGCTATGCAGAGAGCTTGTACGGTGTGCACAAGCCCTGGGCTTCAGCCCCAGCACAACAAACACAGCAATGAATGGACAAAAGCCAGTGGGTGTTCCGGAAGTGTTGATGCATGAGGATGCTTGCTCCTGCTTCTGGTTTATTCCATTTTACTGTAGGAAGCATAATGACTATTTTTTTTTGTCTACTGGAAGAACTTATTTATTTTATATGTGATTTTGTATATTCTCATTTTTATAACAAAAGTATCACTCTATTTCTCTGGTTTTTACCATTTGTATTAATTGGAATTATAACAGTCACCACTTATTGCCTGTCCAAGCAGGTCTTACTGCATACTTATTCAGAATGAGTAGTCACAACTTCTTTACAGATGATAATAATTAAGTTTATACAGCTGGTGAATTATTGATCTAAAAACTGAATGCAGGTTCTTTTGGAGTGTATGTTAGCTGAGGTCAGGGACTTCCATATTTGTTTACTTGTGATTCTTTGACACACAGAATAATCCTACTATTAGATGAAAAGGCAGAGGTACATTTTGCTTCAAAGCTTACATTCTTTTCACTATACAGCATTGCTTCCTCTACCTTCTCCTCACTACTGGACCATTATGAAAAGACATTAAATTCCACAATCTCTGATGTATTCAGCATAATAGCCAACTCTCCAAAAATTACAGCTTGGAACTTTCCTCTTGGCTCACAGGAAAATAGAAATTTAGAACCTACTGTGAGAGTGTAAAAGGACACACATGGAGACACACAACACACACACATAACATAGATACACACAAACAGGTACATAGAGACACAGAGACAAGTACACATGCCCACACAGGGAGATACATAACCATATATACACACAGATATACACAGAGAGAGATAAACAGGCATACACATATAGACACACTGACATACAAACACAGACACAAATACACAAGCTTAGACACAGAGAGACACAGAACCCCCCCCCCCTCTCTCTCTCTCTCACACACACACACACACACACATCTAATGTATCAGCTAGCAACCTTTTTGATAATTGGATCAGTTATCTCTTCAGAGTATGCTTGAGGCATGGTTCTGACCAGGAACGTATGTGACTGAGAAGGAATCATGAATTCCCTAACAAGCATATCCATTTTCAGAGTACTATTCTTAAAGATTTATGGCTATCTTTCATGTCCCCTGTATTCCTGAAAAAACTCCGTGGACATCTGTTCAGGCAGCAGACTTACACCATGGGGTGGAGAAACACACTGGGTAGTTTGTTATCTAACAGTCTGAAGCCTATTTGATTTTTTCAAACCTATCATTTGTTCCACTCTCTCTGGTAACAGCCCTTGTTTCCTTTGAGAAACGGTGTCTTACCTAGTCAATTTCCCTCATCCCAGTCCATCTCTTGCTGGAGTTTGAAGTTGGATGGATGATCCACATAGGTTCAGTTTAAGTGAGGTCTGCTTTGTGAAGAGAGGGCCTTCTTCTTGCACTACTGAGCTGGTAGGATATTAATTTGAAGTTGTTAAAGACCGGAAGAAATGTATCATGATAAAGTGTGGTGGCTTAAGGCTTGTAATTCTAGCACTCTGGAGAAAGAGGTAGGAGGGTTACTGGCCAACCTGGTTTACACAGTGAGACCTTGTCTCCATAGGTGTGAAGATTAGTGACTTATTTCTGAAGGGTGGTGGAGGGATACTGGGTACCAAGTGGCTCAACAAGCATGTCCTAAATCTAATATGTTTTGTGACACACAGAAGGAGATTTTTAATAGCCACAGTGAGGAAAGGGTCAAACATGTTTTCAAAATTCCAAGTTATTCAAAGTTAAACAGACTTATTTCCTGCAATTGTTAGTTTCTTTAGAGAAAATGAATTTCAAAGAGGGTTGTAAAGTGTATAAAATGTCCCAAACATTCAATCCATAAATCCATTGTGTTGGGGAATATTATTTTAAAGTGTTACTTTTGTTTATGTTGCATTTGTTTAACTCTGTGAAGCTGTGTTACTTTGCCTGTCTAAAACACCTGATCGTCTAATAAAGAGCTGAATGGCCAATGGCGAGGCAGGAGAGAAAAATAGCCAGGGCTGGCAGGCAGAGAGGATAAATAGAGGAGGAAGGAATGAGAAAGAAAGGAGGAGGACTTCAGGGGCCAGCCACCCATCCACCCAGCCACCCATCCATCCAGTCACCCAGCCAGACATGGAGTAAGAAGAAAAGAAAAGGTATACAGGAATAGAGAAAGATAAAAGCCTGGAGGCCAAAGATAGGTGGGATAATTTTAAGTTAAGGAAAGCTGTCAAGAAACAGGCCAAGCTAAGGCTGGGCTTTATAAGTAATAATAAGCCTCTGTGTGTGATTTATTTGGGAGCTGGGTAGCACGCCCCCAAAAAGAGCAAGAACAAATAATACCAATGTCTGGTTTTGTTTTCTTCTTCTTCTTGGTGAGCCTTTGAGGGCTTGACTTGGGAGAATGAGCTTCGAAGGATTTCCTGTGTTAAGGTTGCTGAGGGAATTCTTGCTGATGTTCTCTGGGAAGGCCGTGGTACTTCTTTACAGGACAGAGTTCTCAAGACTGTCTATCTCAAGATGGAAACAAAGTTAATCAAAGAGTTTAGAGTAATCTTTCTCCTCAATGGCTAGGGAGTCTACAGATTTACCAGTGAGAGAGAGGGAGGAGAGGAGAGGGGGAGAATTTATCTGTTTGGTAAGTCACTTACAGCTTCAGTTGGCTGCATGTTCAAAGAGGCAGGCACTGTTCTTTACAGATGCAGAAATTAATGGATTTGGGGGCTTCTCAAGGTCAGGCTTAGAATGGTGTCAGGAGCACACAAACTTTTTTTTATTGCCCTGCTCAATTCCTTTGGCTATACTTTTCAAAATATGATGCAGTTACTACACAACAGGGCCAAGACACGTTTCCAAACCCATTCCACAGCAGTGAGTGACTTAGTAGGGATATGGTGAATATTTTGTTACCATAAACTAGTCATTTACAAAATCAGAGACACTGCATGGAGCTCTCCCTCTACAGGTAAGAATAGTATTCTCTGTCAAGCTGTAAACTTTCATTTAGTCCATAACCTTTTTGGATTAAAAAAAAACATGAAATATTTTAACTGGTCCTTTAAGATTAGTTCTCTATTCTTTTTAAAGTATATGCTCAAGTAATTTATTTTCTGGGTATGCCTTTTGAGAAAAATGACCTGTCAAAACAAAAGTCTGGTGTTTTTTAGTTATCTCCCTTTGAAACATAATCTTTTTTTTGCCATAATAAGATATATCCAATTAATGTACTTTAGAGCAAAAGACTTGCAATTAAGTTCCTATTTCAAAGTTAACCTATCTGAAGGACAGAGGGTTCACTTTAGAACAATGTCCTTGATTCTAGTCTCCATCATCTGCTCATTTCTAATGAAAAACACTAGGTTTTAAAGATTGAATTGTGTAAAAACCTGGTGAATTCAGATCTCATTTGGAAACAGGTGATTTTCTTGTACCACTAAATGGCGTTCGAAGTTGCTCTGAGCAGACCCCAAATGCACAAAGACTGTGCTACCATTTTTTCCCCTCACTTAGAATTCATAGATTTTTCAAACTCACTGGAGCATTTGTTGCTTTCTAAGGTGTCTGCCATGCAAAGCCTCCTCTCCTGGGCACCGAGAGGCCTGCTTCCTTGTTCTTTTGTTTTGTGGTGACAGACCCTTTCCCACCAGCCTGGTTTATGAGCATCTGCAGTAATTAGGTGGATGGTGAATTAAACAGGTTACACCTGAGTTAGTTGAGAGTTTTAATCTGCCCGCATGAGTAGGAAAATTCTAAGCTTCTACTGAACTGAAAACCCAATTCACTGACAAGATACAAGGTGACAATGGTCGTAGCTAATGAGGTTCTGTTGGAAGAGACTCAGTAATCATTTAAAAATCCATTCATTGGCTGACCTAGCAGTCAGGACAAGGCATCACCACACACATGGTTGGGGATCCTGAACTTCCAAGCTGTGGCTAGTATAATCCTCTGAAGAATGTCTGCACCCCAGTCAACAACCACAACTTACCAATAGGACAGTATAATGGACATGTGTTTCTTAACCAAACCCAACGCCTGCATTTGGCTAATAGTATCTTGTATTGATGGAGAAAAATGGCTGTTCTGTCTTCTGTTTCTAAGAGCTCCTGGCATCCATATCCTCCATGGGTTTTCAAACACTCGGCAACAAGCATCAACAGCAGCTGCTCACACCTGTCACCCTCCCTACTCATGGAGAGCACTAGCTGGCTACATGGTGACATTTAGCACCTTCCATGTTTAAGCTCAGTGCTGTAGACTAACTTTTTGCTTCATAACATTTGCATATTGGTTGGTACCAGATTCACCTATGAGGTCCCAGCCACTGGACCAAATCGTAGAGCCAGAGATCATGAATTTGCTAGCCTCTATTTGATGGGTAAGACCCATGATGAGCCTTTATACAGTCTCAAGAATAAGATTTAAATCATAGACAATCTGTGGTTCTATACTGGCTAACTTTGAGATCTTAGTAAACTACCATAATTTTAGCTTTAATCTTCCTTCTCTATAAACGTGAGAATTATATTTTAACTACTGGTTACCAGAAAGATAAGTAGTTCTTTGGTAACACTCACTGCTATTTCTAATATTAAGCACTCTATGGTCTCGGATTTGCCCTCTGAAGTTGTCTATGTCCATATGGCATGGTGGATATCTGCATATCTGTGGCTACCATTATGCCACAGTTAAAGTCAATATACTTGCTGTGCTCATGGAACAGTTTCCCAAACTACTCAATAGTCATTTTGGAAGTACCTGGTTTTCTCAATGGGCCTGAGAATGGCGTTCAAAACTGAACACCAAACTCAAGTTGGGGGCTTCAAATGTGCCCATTATGTCCCTTTCCTGTGGACCTTAGAATGTAGTCACAGATCATAGCTATTTGTGGCAGCAAGATCCCGGATATTTTAATCCACACACCCATAGTTTTCTTTGACAACAACTTCACAAGTATCCTTATCTGCTTTTGTGTACATGGTAGCCCTGAAGCTACTCTTTATTAAGCCTCTGTGCTGTGTATGATACTGTGGGAGATTACTTGCATGCTGAAACTGTAATTCACACACTATCTAGTAAATACAAACTCACACAAAGTCTGAAGTATCTGGGAAAATTCAATTATGTATTCCACTTTACAGGTGAGGAAGCTGAAGTCTGTGGGCAGTGTAGAGAAAATTATACATAGGTGTTACATTTTGTCTCTCCTGTCCTCTTGGTATATTCATTCTCCAGAGTAAAAATGTTCATTTTTGTATTGCAACCAGTACAAACTTTTTTTTTTTTTTGAGTCCAAACATTTTTGTTCTCAATTTTAAAGACACCACATTTAGCTGGTCTGTTTCTTCCCATCTCTTGGAAGCTCCCACTTCCTCTGTCCAGGCATTCGCCTCATTGGCCCTCAAGTGAGCCACCCTTTTGCCAACTTCTTTATTTCAGTGTGTGTAATGTTATCTCTCCCATTCTCCATCTCCATCAATGTCCATCAGGAGATGGACTTCTGTTAGGGATTCTCCTGTCTTCAGGACTCACTGTTTTCTGCAACAGTCACTCAGAATGACCTGGTAGATATTGGGCTCTACTCTCAAAGTTCCGGATTCCAGAAGTCTGGGTTGAGGTCTGAGAATCTGCATTGTCATCAAGTGCCCAGGGATGCTAATGTTCTTGTCTTCCTTGGGAACCATTGTTTGAAAGCAGCAATTTGCATCCTCATTGAACTTGTCATCCAGGGGTCTTGTCCTTCTTTAATTATGTCACATTAGTGAGACACAGCTCAGCGAGTGATTGGCTTAGAGCTAACAGCATCCTGAGAGAATTGGTTGGATAGGGGAGATGGGACTCAGGAAGACCCTGTATCCTTCCAGGAGGAGTCTGACTGTACCTCTCTTTGTCTTTGTTGGTGGAGCTCTTTCCTTTTATGGGCCCCAGGCTGGTTATGGCCACTTCCTGTAGTCTACTGAGACTCTGCTGGAGTGTGGTTAACCAGCAACAGCCATCTTGCAACTGTGACTGAATGCAAATTACCCCTTAACCACTGGAGGCCACTCTCCCGTCAGACTTTTGCTTTGCCGACCTCTCTTAAACTCCTGCAGTGAATTATTCTCCTGCTTTTGCCTAAAGATTACAGTGTGAAGTTTGACAAAATGCCTTGCTGATCATAATCGTCTTCTCTCTGGTTGGTTGATTTCCAAATTAGGCAAACCACCGACAGCTCCAGTCCCGTTGCTTGCCTTGGGTTTCACTGTTGGTTATCTCTGCCATGTTGAATCAGGAGCCACTTGTACCCAATTTGATGTTTTCAGCACTCTCATATCTTTCCCTGATGCTTTGAGCGCTTACCACTATACTTCCTTACAAACTTAGGTTACATTTCTATGAAATCTTACAGAAAATCAAACTTGCTTGCTTATCTGGGAAGGCTGTTGTAATGAAAGTTATCAGGCTTTGAAGTCCGAGTCAGGGGTCACTTCAACACGGCAACTCTTAGTTTCTTTACCACATGCCTTCATTTGTTCCATGCTAAGAGAAGTCAAGCACAATCCTCTGTCCCAAACTATGTTCTTCCATATAATCCTTTTTTGGCCACTGAAACATTACAGTAGATGCCCAGTCACGCTAGCTCGGGGGTCGCTCCCATGGCCCTTAGGATGTGGTTATCACTAGTGTCTTAGTGTCCTCTGTTTCTGTGGTCAAATACCTGATGAGAAGGAACCAAAGGGAAAATCTGTTTTGGCTCACATTCTGGGAATCAACAGTCTGTCTTGGTGGTAAAACCATGAAAGAATCTGTGGTAACAGGAGCCTGGGGAACACCTCACATCTTAGAAGATCAGGATTCAGAGAGGTTGGACCAGAACCAGTGCCCAACTATAACCCATAAACCTGCCTTATGTCTGCCAGCTAGGTCACAAGCCCAAAAGGACCCACAGTATTGCCAAAACAATATCTGTCAGACACATAAACCTGTGGGGTATAGTCACATTCAGACCTTATGGTCTGAGTCTGAAGGGACCCTGCAGGCACAGGTTTTTAATGCTTGTTCCTCAGCTGGTAGCATTGTTTGGGAACCTTTGAAACCCTTAGAAGGTGGGGCTTAGTTAGAGAGGCAGGCTTTCGAACCCCAGGGCCTGTGCTCTCTGCTTCCCATCTTCCAGGATGTGAACAGCCGCCCCACCCCCACCCCAACTTCATGCCTCCATTGCCTCAGGTGGAGTCTCTCTGCCATGCTTGTCCTGCTGTGAAGGACTGAAACACTCTGGAAGTAGAGTGAAACACCCACAAGCCAAAATAAGTCTTCTCCTCCGTGAGTTGTCTGTGTCAGATAATATGGTCACAGGGACACAAAAGTAACAACACAAGAGGCCTGATGCTCCAGAAACAAAACCACCCTGAATCAAGCCAAGTATGTATCAAATGGTTCTGGGCCAATCTGCAGATCACTGAGAGTCAATGTAAATTTAATCTGCTGGTGTTTGAAGTGTTAATGGAAGCATTGTTGTGGCAATAAGTAGGTTCACTGGAGTACATGAGCTTGATAGACTCTCCAGAACAGTTTTCTTACACTGAAGTGCTATTATAAGATATAACAGTGTCAAGACAAGCAATTATGAATAGGACATACTGGACATAAGGCCTTAAGGTCCTCTACAGTATCTGGACCATAGTAAGTATCAATAAATGTCTATTGGATGTATGGATGAAGTCTCAAAGACTGGCGGTAGTGAGAAATGTCCCATGTGGAGACTCATTTAATACATATATACATATATGTAGATATGTGTGTATAAACATATATGTATATATATGTATATACATAGACATTCATGCACATACATACACCCACACATCCACATATACACATATATATGTGTGTATATATATATGTATACACACACACACACACACACACACACACATATACTGTTTTATGGTCCTTCGACATTTTCTAGGGATGCTAACCTGTAACTTTCTGAGGATCTAGAAGATTCCAGTGCTCCTAGATTGCAGCATGAGAGGTTCTATGTCGTCTTTGAGAACTCTCTCAGCTCTGCGATCCCAGAGTCTGTTGGCACTAGACTTCTCTTCCTGAGCGTTTCCCCTTTGTGCGTGTCTTGTGCTGCTTGTCTTGTCTGTTGGACAACTGTTTTTGCTGCAGCATTTTCTCCACTGTTCCTGGTGTTACTTGATGGCCACTGAGTACTTGCTGAGACCACTCAGTCTCTCATCAGTCTCTCACCCAGTTTTTTTTTTCACATGAGAGATTGATTGGGAGGGTTATTACAAGGAGGGCAGCTGCCGCTGCTTGGACAAGAAACAGCAAGGAGCTGACCAGAAGGCAGTGTTTATAACGAGCCCTTTCCAAGTATTAAAACAGAAGAAAGACAGGTCTCTGACGGAGGCCATGTACAAACACAACCCTCACCAGGAGCCCAGGTTATCTCTCCAAAATTATTATGGTCCAGCCTTAATAATATTCTTCCCAGGGGCCCAGAAGAGAAGCTATGGATGGCTTGAATTATTTTTGGGAAAAGAATCTCAGTACACTGAGCTCTTAGTCCGTCCACTTTATTCCTCTGGGATAAAATCCTATCTACACAGCTTCAGTTCTGTTCTCAAGCCTAGCTCCTTTCTTGCCTGATTTCTCTCTACATTGATCTGCTGTCCCCTCTAAGTTCTTTCTTAATTCTCTCATCTTAGTTCTGCCCCATCTTGGTCTTTCTCATCTTGTTCTTTTTCTTTTTTAATTATTATTAAGAGATTTTCTATTCATTTTTCATACCAACCACAGATCCCCCTCTCCTCGCCGCTCCTGCCTCCCACCTTCCCCCACTCCATCCCCACCTCCTCCAAGGCAAAATCTCCCATGGGGAGTCAGCAGAGCCTGGTACACTCAGTTGACGCAGGTCAAAGCCCCTCCTCCCTGCACTAAGGCTGAGCAAAGTGTCCCACCATAGGCACTGGGCTCCAAAAAGCCAGCTCATGCACCCCAGATGGGTCTCGATCCCACTGCCTGGGGGTCCCCTAAACAGTTCAATCTAAACAACTCTCATCTCATTCTTACTCATCTAGTTCTTCCCCATCTGGCTCTTCCTCATCTTCTTTCTAGTTCTCCAGTTAAAAATCCTTCCTCAGTCTCTGAGGTTTATAGTTATATACCCATGCAATAGCAGTGTATGTAATATCAGCTAAAGCAAGGTCACCAGGCTTGAATTCTTACAGGGTCATAAAAGCAGACAAGAGTTTTCTTCAGGCAGTGACTGTCAGGCTTTCTTTTACAACCCAAAAGGGGAGTGGTAAAGGAGGAGGTCAACTGAGAGCTAAAATCGGTTATTATATCAGAAAAAGGGAATTTTTGTGTTTAAACTACATTCCTAGAGATGGTTAGGTAAATGTTAGGAGTCTATAATGTTAGAATAAATACCACTAAGGCTGTATAAGAAAGGAGGGTATGAGCTTAATTTACCTTAATTCAGGAGATCGTTTGACTTGGATGCTTGATAGGTATTTCAGATAAAATGGACTGTTATGAGTTTTTGGAAGCACACATAGCATACAAGGAAGTCATTGCAGGAATCGGTAATATATATACAAAAGCTAAAATATCACCAAGACTTCTTTAGCTATGGCTTGACCTTCGGAAAAGTCCTTGACCTTTCCAAGTAATAGCTTTTGTCATAGTAGCTGAATTCCGTTACATTTTCCTGTCTCACCCAATTCTTATATTCTCTAAAATAATTGCCATATCATAGATGAAGAAATTAGGATTTGGAGAGGTGAAGTCACTCATAAAACTAGTCAGTAGTAGAGCTGACATGTTAACCCACAAGAAAGTCCTCCACAGGTATGTTACCCTCCCCTGAAGACTGTCTTGTACTTGAGTAGCCTTTTATAAACTTTTATAAACTCATGAGCAGGAAGATGTTTGCAGAGATGGGATGCAAAACTACTCCAAAGCCCAACACATAGGCTGGCTGCAGGGCCTGTTTGCTATTGAGATGAGGTTTATGGCTCTCACTAGATGCTGAGCATCAGAGGCACCTGCCACCAAGCCAGAAGGTGCCACCAAGCCAGAAGATGCCACCAAGCCAGAAGGTGCCACCAGCCTGTTTGCTTTATGACCTACTTTGAGAGGGATGGATGTGCTTCCAATGCTGTCTCATCCCAGACTCCTGCAGGTCCCTAGCTCCACCCTCACCTGGGATGGAACAGACAGAAATGAGTCACATGAGTACATCATGATTTTCCTCCCACTGATTAGAAAATATATTAATTACTTTTTCATGGATGTGACAGGTCAAGCCATAGCTAAAGAAGTCTTGGTGATATTTTAGCTTTTGTATATATATTACCGATCCCTGCAATGACTTCCTTGTATGCTATGTGTGCTTCCAAAAACTCATTCCTGGCAGAAGAGACTTGAGGGAAGAAGGGTTTATTTGGCTTATAGTCCACTATGACAGGAAAGGCATGAGGACTGGCTTGATTATTAGTGGTAGGGTATAGTGGTAGCTGACCCAGAAACAAAGAGCTCAGGCTATCACTAGAAGTGGATATTACCTCCTAGGCCCACTCCTGGTGACTTGCATCTAGGTTACCACATTCCAAAGGTTCCATAGCCTCCCCAAATAGCAACCCCAGTTGGGGACTATGTATTTAAACCATGCTCCCTTGGAATAATACAAATTCCATCTTTAGATTTAAGGCTGGCTGGCCTGGAGGAATTACTGACTTCCTGTATGGGCCAGTTAGTACAGGCACCAGAGAGCCAGGGATGCAGCTGCAAGCCAGACACCTTCTCCTGCGGTATCACTAGAGTTAGGTCCTGCTCTCTAGATCCAGGACTGCCCTCCTACTCTACCCACTGCCTACTGCCATACCTATACCACATTGATGGATTCCAGTGCACTATCAATGAGCTTGATGCAACACATTCATGCAGCCTAGATGGTGAGACTTCTGAGCAAGTACTACAGATGATCATCTCAGATAAAGTTCCCCAAGTCCTTACTGACAGAACTCCAGTTCACTACAGTAATCACCATTCAAAAGATCCTAAGCCTGTTTTGAGAAACAAAAATTCTGATTAGTCTAAGGCTTGTGTGGTTATCTTGTTGCCCCAGGTAGTTGCTGAAGGTGGGTGGTCCTGTGACCCTGCTACATTGTGACCTGGGGATAGGTACATGTTTGCTTACTCTGACACAAGAAAACCAGAACTTTCTCTTCTGCTGATGGTTGTCCTGTCTGCATGTGAGGAAGGTCACAGAGGACAAGGTAGACAATGATGAAGGTCACAGAGGACAAGGTGGACAGTGTTGGAGGTCACAGAGGGCAAGGTGGGCAGTGATGGAGGTCACAGAGGGCAAGGTGGGCAGTGATGGAGGTCACAGAGGACAAGGTGGGCAGTGATGGAGGTCACAGAGGGCAAGGTGGGCAGTGATGGAGGTCACAGAGGACAAGGTGGGCAATGATGGAGGTCACAGAGGACAAGGTGGGCAGCGATGGAGGTCACAGAGGACAAGGTGGACAGTGATGATGGAGGTCACAGAGAAGGAGGATGGAGGTCACAGAGGAGGAGGATGGAGGTCACAGAGGAGGATGGAGGTCACAGAGGAGGAGGATGGAGGTCACAGAGGAGGAGGATGGAGGTCACAGAGAAGGATGGAGGTCACAGAGGAGGATGATGGAGGTCACAGAGGAGGATGGAGGTCACAGAGGAGGAGGATGGAGGTCACAGAGGAGGAGGATGGAGGTCACAGAGGAGGAGGATGGAGGTCACAGAGGAGGAGGATGGAGGTCACAGAGGAGGATGATGGAGGTCACAGAGGAGGAGGATGGAGGTCACAGAGGAGGAGGATGGAGGTCACAGAGGAGGAGGAGGATGGAGGTCACAGAGGAGGGAGATGGAGGTCACAGAGGAGGGAGATGGAGGTCACAGAGGAGGAGGATGGAGGTCACAGAGGAGGAGGATGGAGGTCACAGAGGAGGAGGATGGAGGTCACAGAGGAGGAGGATGGAGGTCACAGAGGAGGAGGATGGAGGTCACAGAGGAGGAGGATGGAGGTCACAGAGGAGGAGGATGGAGGTCACAGAGGAGGATGGAGGTCACAGAGGAGGAGGATGGAGGTCACAGAGGAGGAGGATGGAGGTCACAGAGAAGGATGGAGGTCACAGAGGAGGATGATGGAGGTCACAGAGGAGGATGGAGGTCACAGAGGAGGAGGATGGAGGTCACAGAGGAGGAGGATGGAGGTCACAGAGGAGGAGGATGGAGGTCACAGAGGAGGAGGATGGAGGTCACAGAGGAGGATGATGGAGGTCACAGAGGAGGAGGATGGAGGTCACAGAGGAGGAGGATGGAGGTCACAGAGGAGGAGGAGGATGGAGGTCACAGAGGAGGGAGATGGAGGTCACAGAGGAGGGAGATGGAGGTCACAGAGGAGGAGGATGGAGGTCACAGAGGAGGAGGATGGAGGTCACAGAGGAGGAGGATGGAGGTCACAGAGGAGGAGGATGGAGGTCACAGAGGAGGAGGATGGAGGTCACAGAGGAGGAGGATGGAGGTCACAGAGGAGGAGGATGGAGGTCACAGAGGAGGAGGATGGAGGTCACAGAGGAGGAGGATGGAGGTCACAGAGGAGGGAGATGGAGGTCACAGAGGAGGAGGAGGATGGAGGTCACAGAGGAGGATGATGGAGGTCACAGAGGAGGAGGATGGAGGTCACAGAGGAGGAGGATGGAGGTCACAGAGGAGGAGGAGGATGGAGGTCACAGAGGAGGATGATGGAGGTCACAGAGGAGGAGGATGGAGGTCACAGAGGAGGAGGATGGAGGTCACAGAGGAGGAGGATGGAGGTCACAGAGGAGGATGATGGAGGTCACAGAGGAGGAGGATGGAGGTCACAGAGGAGGGAGATGGAGGTCACAGAGGAGGAGGATGGAGGTCACAGAGGAGGAGGATGGAGGTCACAGAGGAGGAGGATGGAGGTCACAGAGGAGGAGGAGGATGGAGGTCACAGAGGAGGATGATGGAGGTCACAGAGGAGGAGGATGGAGGTCACAGAGGAGGAGGATGGAGGTCACAGAGGAGGAGGATGGAGGTCACAGAGGAGGATGATGGAGGTCACAGAGGAGGAGGATGGAGGTCACAGAGGAGGAGGATGGAGGTCACAGAGGAGGAGGATGGAGGTCACAGAGGAGGAGGATGGAGGTCACAGAGGATAAGCTGATTGAGTCAAGAGTCACTGACTGCCCACTTCCTCTTCAGAATTTACACTGTTTTTAATTTAGTTGTTTTAAAGTATATATTTATTTATTGTTTGTAAATGTTTTTTACATGGATCTCTGTGAACCACAGGCATGCCTAGTGTCCAGAGAGGTCAGAGAGGGCATTTTGGATCCATTGTAACTGAAGTTGCAGATGGTGTGAGCTGCCATGTGGATACTTGGAACTGAACCCAAGTTCTTTGGAAGAGCAACCACCACTCTTAACAACAGTGTCTTATGTAGTTCAGGATGGCCTTGAACTTAGTATGTGGCTGAGTGTGACCTTGAATATCTGATCTTCTTGCCTTCACCTTTGAAGTGCTGGGATTGCTGCCATGTGCCACTATGCTTTGTTTATTGGTGCTGGGGATGGAACCCAGGGCTTTGTGTATGTTGGGCAAGTGCTCAACCAACTGAGCTACATCCCAGCCCTGGAACCTGCGTTATTTGAAATAAGGAAAGATTCTCGTTATTTCTACTGTAAGACTATGAAGAGACTCTGTCGGGTAGGGCTTGTGCCAGCGGCCTGTCTGTTCTTGTCCCTCTAACATTTGGCAGTTCCTTTGTGTTTGGTTATTCATATCCCCATTTGTTAACTAAGTTTCCCTGCTCTGTTCATGGCTGGTAGACTGCAGTTCATGGCCTTGAGCACGATGCTGTTTGGTGTGATGCACAAGGAATACGTGACTCACCAGGAAACATAGAGACATCATGCTTAGAGTGTCTTTGTATTTATGACCAGGGCCCCTGGGGTGGTGTGAGGAAAAGGATAACACAGGGCAGCTAGTTGGCCTGACTTCCAGTTACTTTCTAATGATGCTAGGCCTGGTAGCTGAACTCTGGGCCTTGGTTTTTCATCTGCACAATGGGAGTCAAACAAGTTCTATATAAGATGGTGGATAAGATTCTATTCACAAATTGCCTGGCCCGTGCTTGCCTGCTGTCTGCTCTTACTCCATTTCCTCCCTCATTCCAGCCTCATAATCCTCTCTCAAGTCTTCCAGAGCACTTTGCCTTTACTCACACTGGACTTCTGCACTGCCCTTCTCTCTGTGAAGGGTGCTCCTTCCTCTATTTGGTAAACTTCTAGTCATCCCTCATGCTCTCAGCACAGGTGTCTCTTTCCTGAATTTATGATCGTCTTCATTGTTGCTTTCATAGACCCAGAGTCCCTTTGGGTAGTCACCATGGGGCTTGATTACTGTGCTTTTCTATTCATGCTGTTCACTTTCATCAGCCTGATGACCTAGGAAGACAGAGGTCCTAGCTCAGGTTTACATCTGTTCAAGGTAGCTAAGTCAGTGGCTTGCCTATATAACGTTCAATATAATTTGCTGAATGGATGCATGACTATGCAAATATATGCTAATTACCAGGGGCTGTCAATGTTATGGTGCACTCTTATCAGAGTCAGCCATTTCATATTTCCTAATGTTCTTTTGAAAAGTATCGCTGGGTGGTGGTGGTGGTGGCGGCGGCGGCGGCGGCGGTGCCGCTGCCGCACACCTTTAATCCCAGCACTGGAGAGGCAGAGGCAGGAGGATCTCTGTGAGTTCAAGGCCAGCCTGGTCTACAGAGTGAGTTCCAGGACAGGTACCAAAGCTACACAGAGAAACCCTGTCTCTAAAAACCAACTCCCACCCCCCAAAAAAAGTATCAAGAATATTCTATCATAAAGCTTCCCTTCATGTGTGCTGCAGAGGAGTAGGTGGCAGTGTACGGGCAGAAGGTAAAGGGACTTTACTTCCCTGAGCCTCAGTTTCTAAATTTATGTTGAGTTAGATTCTTGTCTCTCTAGAATTTACACAACCCTCTGAACAGTTAAGTCAGAGAATAAACATGGCTCATGGTCTCGGTTCCTTACAACTTCACTTGAATATTTGGGAACAGGGAGGAGAATTATATCACTAATAACACACAAAAATTTCATTGAATAAAATTATAAAATGTGCACTAATTTTAATACAGTGGGACTCAACTCAAATTCCTTGGTGATGTACATTGATGTGTCAGAATCACCTAAGGGGAGTCAAATGAGATGACTCAGCAGGTAAAGGGACTTAACACACAAGACTGGCCTCTGACCTGTGCATATCCCATGGCATGCATGCTCTCACACATGCATTATTACACGAGCAAGCACACACACACACACACACACACACACACACACACACAGAGGCAGAGACACAGAGAGACAGAAACAGAGAGACACAGAGATAGAGACACAGAGAGACATATATAGAGACACACATACATAGAGACAGACATATGTATATATATATGGAGACACACACACACACACACACACACACACACACACGGAAAGACATACACACAGACACACATAGAGACAGACAGACACACACACACACACACACACATACACACACAGAGAAACATACAACCAGAAGCACCTAGGGGCTCATGCTTTATTCTCAGAGGTTTGGTTTCAACTGGACTAGAACACATATATGGAACACACCTCAGCTCTCTGCTCTGCTGTTGGAATGAGACTCAGTTCCACTGATGAATTCACAGGTCCTCTCTGGCTCTGACCTTCCTCTCACCTTTATTCAGGTTTTATGAAATGATCTTGCATTTCCAAAATGCTGCACCCAGGCCCTTCCAGAGGCTAACTTCTCCCTGTGGGAAGGCAGTCACTCACACCCTGGGCAATAAACCCACGAGAATTATCAAGGGTGCTGGAAGCCGTCCCTGGTCCTGTTGATACGCCTTTTCTGTGTGATAGAATTGAGTGCTTCTAAACTGTCTGGTGTAAGATGTGATCATTTCTGTCCAGATTTGCAGCCATGAGTTCCAAGGCAGCTCAGGCCTGTAAATGTGAGAGCTGTCACAGCCCTCTGGCTCTGTGTCCAGACCGTCTCCCATCTGGCCAAGGCTTGGACTTAATTGAACAGGAGTCTGACCCTCTGCCTGGGTTTTGTTATCCTGTAGCCTGCACAGTGGAGGATGGGACACCTTCCTCAGTAAAGCATCCTAGTTTGCGGCCTTTCTGAGCAGGCATTCAGAGGCCTCCACACACACCATACAAGGATACTATGAAAATCAAATGTGTTTTATTTATAAGTCCCTGTGCTCCTCCTCCAACCTCCCAAAGAAAAAAATTGCAAGCAGAGAATGCAAATAATTTTTCAAATCGATCGTTTTATGAAAATGCCTGTTTTTATTCTATCTTTTTTAAGGACTAGAGAATCACA
Organism: Peromyscus eremicus; assembly: GCF_949786415.1. Taxonomy (NCBI): domain Eukaryota; kingdom Metazoa; phylum Chordata; class Mammalia; order Rodentia; family Cricetidae; genus Peromyscus; species Peromyscus eremicus. The sequence goes on from NC_081432.1 coordinate 65,212,861, forward strand.
TAAACGACAATTCCAGAAACCATAGATTTATGACTTTTTTACTTTCCAAATATGTTGGCACAGAGTAAAAAAAAATAAAATTTTGTAATTTCGGGAAGAGAATAATGTACTTTTTTATTAAAATGGAAATGACACACTGCTGCATATCTAAGTTGATTTAGCGTTTTTATTAGTTATATAACTGTTTTAATACCTCGCTAACTATTGCATTCTCCCTTAAGGTTTCCATTGTTCACATACCCTGGAAACAAATTGATAATTCTGAAAAAATAAAGTATTTCTTGGTTGTTTGCTAACAGCAGAATAGCAATCAGTCACCACAGGGTTACTACAATGGGCACCATTATATCTGGGTCCTTATCAATTTCACTATACGGGTAAGTATTATTGCTGTGTACCGGAACTCCTTTGGTGTTATTGCTTAATTTTAATTGTGATTGTAAAATGTGAACAATGTAGATCTTTAAACCACAATTAAACACCTGCTATACTTGTTGTCTGTGGCATTTAAAGATATATTGAGTATTTAAAAACTGCTGATTCAGAGATTTCATGAAGCATAAAAACAGATTTAATATGAGAGCAAGCACTGGCTGAAGTGGAAGGAAGTTCTAGGGAAGTTTTTGGAAGTCAGATGGGTCAGTCCAAACCTAGGTTTGATAAGAAAACACGGACCCCATAGAAAATGAAATCATTTCTCAGAGTGTTTGCCTGCCTGCAGATTTCCTTTAGCCCTGGGAATCTGACTCTGTCCCACTGACAACTTGTTAATGAAGAACCTCCCGGAAGCACCTGCCCGATGTTGATGAGATATTAATAGGAGAAATAACAGAGTTAGGGAGGCGCAGGGGAGGGTGCTGAGCAGAAGGGGTAATGATCTCAGGTTTCAGCCTCAGGTCCCAGTCCAAATCAAATGTGAAAAATAGGTGCTCATGGCTGTCCAGGCCCGAATTGGACAGATGAAGGGGGTCTGAAGTTCTCTAAAAGCTGATCAGACAGCATCATGCCCTGAGCCGGGTCTGCAGTCTCTGAATTGATGGTTTTTTCTCTCCGTTTTCCTGATGAGTAGGTGGGTTTAGACATCATCTCCATCATCATAATTAACCATTTACACAATGTCTGCTAATCACTGCACTAGCTTTTGAGTTTCCAATCGCACTTAAAACAGTGCTGTCTGCCTAAGCGTGGTTTCCCTGGAAAATAGCATATCTTGTTTTAATTTCCCAGAAGTGTTTTTATAAACAGTGAAGAAGGGAGCCATGTGACGGGGACAATGCAGTAATGAAAGAATCTTTCCTCGGAGAAATAGGACCTCAGGTTGCATGGGAGGAGCAGGAAAGAATAAATTATACTGGGTCATATCCATCTAAGCTTAATTTTTATTTACAAAAAAAATCAGATCAAAATAGATTTACAAATCCCAAGTTTACATTTCAAGTAAACAAATCTGAGGGTGTGCGGTGAGCTACCCGGACTGTGGGGAGGTTCATGGGAATCAAGCACACTTTCTGCAGAGACTGCAAAACATTCAGCTATGAGGAACTGGAAGATGGGCATGACAGAGGCAGCAAGGTCTCCACGTATGGGGGGTGTTTGCTAATGGGCCAGTAGGTAAGATATCTATATTCCCAGAGTCTGGAAATCTATGATAGCCCAGGAAGAAGTAAGGACAGTTTTGATAAACTGAGAACTGGTTGATGATGGGTTAAAATTGACCACTGGACTAGGAGGTGTCACTGGCTCTTCTACCTGCTCAAAACAGCCTTGCTTAACCTCTGCCGGGGTGGGAACAAAAAATCCCATGTCTTCATGGCCTGGAGTTGGAAGTAACTGTGCTGGAGAATGAGAGTTTGTCTGGGATACAGGAGACTCTGTTTGAGACCTGTCTTGGACCTAAGGAAGTTTGTACTCACTGTTATGCTCAGTAGTGCAGTGATATAGAAATAAAAAAAAATATTTTACTAGCATACAAAATAGTGACTTTTAGTAGAATATTCTCATCCATATATACCATCATAACTTGCTGTTACCTCCCCCCCCACTCTTCTTCCCACTCCTCCTTCCCTATAGATGGTTGGTCCTCTTCATCTAC